>NW_028259662.1:0-32076 GCF_056163025.1 Triticum urartu | reverse complement strand
TGAGTAGCAGGAGCAACTTTTAATTTGTTATGAGCCCAAACGATAGATTCAATGAGTTCTTGCCAATAACCACGGCCGCTGAATAAAAACATTAAACTGAAGGCCCAGACAAAATGAGCACCTAAGAAAAAAAGACCATATGCAGATAATGAAGAACCATAAGACTGAATGACTTGCGATGCCTGTGCCCACAAGAAATCTCGAAGCCACCCATTAATCGTAATGGAACTCTGTGCAAAGTTTCCCCCTGTAATATGAGTTACCACCCCTTGATCACTTATAGTACCCCAAACATCCGACTGCATTTTCCAACTGAAATGGAAAATGACTACCGAAATTGCATTGTACATCCAGAATAAACCTAAGAAAACATGATCCCAGGCGGATACTTGACATGTTCCCCCTCGGCCAGGCCCATCGCAAGGAAAGCGAAAACCTAGATTTGCTTTATCGGGTATCAAACGGGAACTCCGAGCAAATAAAACACCTTTCAAAAGTATTAATACAGTCACATGTATGGTAAATGCATGAATGTGATGGACTAAAAAATCTGCGGTTCCTAATGGAATAGGTAACAAAGCCACTTTGCCACCTACTGCTACTAACTCGCCGCCTCCCCACGTTAAGCTAGTACTTGTTGTTGCACCAGGAGCTGTTACGCCAGGCGCAGTAGCATGGATATTTTGTACCCATTGAGCAAAGATAGGTTGTAATTGTATGGCAGTATCCGAAAACATATCTTGTGGACGGCCTAAAGCACTCATGGTATCATTATGAATGTACAAGCCAAAACTGTGAAAACCTAGAAATATACATACCCAGTTAAGGTGGGATATGATTGCATCGCGGTGTCTAAGGACGCGATCTAATAGATCGTTGTATCGAGTAGTTGGATCATAGTCTCTTACCATAAAAATTGCTGCATGTGCAGCAGCACCGACTATTAGAAATCCGCCAATCCACATGTGGTGTGTGAACAAGGAAAGTTGTGTACCATAGTCAGTAGCTAGGTATGGATAGGGAGGCATAGAATACATATGATGAGCTACAACAATGGTTGTAGAGCCTAGCATAGCTAGGTTAAGAGATAATTGAGCATGCCATGACGTTGTTAAGATTTCATAAAGACCCTTATGGCCTTGTCCTGTAAATGGGCCCTTGTGAGCCTCCAAAATATCTTTAAGTCCATGGCCAATACCCCAATTGGTCCTATACATATGACCTGCGATTAGGAAAAGAATAGCAATAGCTAAATGATGGTGCGCAATATCGGTCAGCCAGAGACCACCGGTTACTGGATCTAGTCCTCCGCGAAAAGTCAGAAATTCTGCGTATTTGGACCAATTTAAAGTGAAAAAAGGGGTTGCTCCTTCGGCAAAACTAGGATAAAGTTGAGCCAAAAGGTCCCGATTCAAGATAAATTCATGAGGAAGTGGTATCTCTTTAGGATCCACCCCAGCGTCAAGAAATTGGTTAATTGGTAAAGATACATGAATTTGGTGCCCCGCCCAAGAAAGAGACCCAAGTCCTAATAATCCCGCTAAGTGGTGATTCAACATGGATTCTACATCTTGGAACCAGGCCAATTTGGGAGCGGCTTTGTGATAATGGAACCAACCAGCAAAAAGCATTAACGCTGCAAAAATCAATGCACCAATTGCAGTACAATAGAGTTGTAATTCACTAGTTATTCCAGATGCTCGCCAAAGCTGAAAAAAACCAGAGGTTATTTGGATTCCTCGGAAACCCCCGCCTACATCACCATTCAATATTTCTTGCCCTACTATAGGCCAAACTACCTGAGCACTGGGTCCAATGTGAGTAGGATCACTTAGCCATGCTTCATAATTGGAAAAACGGGCGCCATGAAAGTACATGCCACTCAACCAAAGAAAGATAATGGAAAGTTGCCCGAAATGAGCACTAAAGACTTTTCGAGAAATCTCCTCCAAATCACCAGTATGACTATCGAAATCGTGAGCATCAGCATGTAGGTTCCAGATCCAAGTGGTAGTATCAGGGCCCTTAGCTAGTGTTCTTGAGAAATGGCCGGGTCTGGCCCATTCCTCAAAAGATGTTTTTACAGGATCCCTATCCACAACAATTTTTACTTCTGGTTCCGGCGAACGAATAATCATTAAGTCCTCCTCTTTCCGGACAAGACATACAAAGAGACCCGCCAACTGTCTTTTTAGTGAATCTTTGAAAGATATATATTTTGAAAGATAGATTTTGAAAGATAGATTTTGAAAGATAGATATTGTGATTAGTTCTTTTCTTTACTATCTACCATCCTTCTATTTTTTTTTTAGTTATTCACTGGAGCAATTATATATTGAAGTCAATCCGAGGCAAGTGTTCGGGTCTATTATGACATAAAGATTAGGTGCCTAACGGACATTGTTTATCTTGAAAAACAAATATTTCTCGACGTAAGAAAAAAATCTTTTTTATTTTTAATTTAAGAAACTAGTGTATTTTTTTTGAGGGCATAAGCTCCTATCTATATCTACTTTCCTTGAGCATAATATAGGGTTTTTTATTTGATTCTAAATTCCAAGATAACTCATTAGAATTATTAATAAGATGGTCCTAATATATTAGCAATATTTAGATTGCCCCCTCTTTTTATTCACTTTATTACTTCTATTCTAGACCCTATCCCTATGGTTTATTCTTATGAAATATCATATAAAATAGAAGGTATAAGAAATGGATATAATGAAATTCTTGATTCGATCTTACGACCTAATTTATTTGATTAATGGATCAACAACCAAACCACCCATTTTATGAAAAAGAAGGAGCATGGTCTTATTCAAATTCAAAGCGCTTCGTAATCTTCAACCAGTTCTGTGCTTCAATATAATTTCCCGGAGTAAGCGCTATAGCTTGTTTCCAATATTCAGCAGCTTGATCAAACCAAGCTTCCGCAATTTCCGAATCACCCTGTAGAATGGCCTGTTCTCCTCGGTCGGAATAGGAAGTTCCTTCCCTTAGAACCGTACTTGAGAGTTTCCTACCTCATACGGCTCAGAAATTGCTATCTGAATTTCCCCTATCTTAACTGAATTCGATTTATCAAAAATCGATCCAATTTGTTCTTGGGTTAAGCAGAAGAAATTAATTACCTAAGTTTCAAACCCTAATTTTTATCAATAATCAGTTTGATCTTTTTTCCCACCTTCAGAAGAATGAAGCATAGATAGATATAGAGCCTTCGTTCAAATTTTCTGAGAGGTAACTATCCCGGTTTCATATATGAAATCTCTATAGAATCCTTGAAAAAGACTTTTTTCCATAAGAAAGAAAAAAGAACTTACTATCTTTGGGATCTGATACTACACCGCTGCTTAATCCCTTAGTGGATCGGCTCTATTACATAAGCGGATTCCTAAATTTTGCCCCATATCATGGGATAAGTAAGCAGTTTTTTTTAGTTGTATCGACCCAGTCGCTCACTAATTGATCTTTACGGTGCTTTCTCTATCAATTTGAGAAACTTTATCCATAGAGTAGTAGTATAGGCCATACTTTCTTCGTTTTTTGATTCTCGTGAAGTGTCCTTCCTTCCTACAGCTGATAGGGAAAAATCGTTGTTTTTACGATCCCTATGTAGAAAGCCCTTTTTTTCTAGTATTTACTAGAAAATTTGATCCTCTCTTTTTTTTTTTTCTTTCTATAGTGGAGATAGTCGCACGTAATGACAGATCACGGCCATATTATTAAAAGCTTGCGGTAAGAAGGGGTTTCGTTCTAGTGCCCGGAAATAATATTCCAAAGCCTTTGTATGCTCTCCATTGCTTGTGTGTATAAGGCCTATGTTATAGAGTATATAACTTCGATCATAGGGATCGATTTCTAGTCGCGTAGCTTCATAATAATTTTGCAAAGCTTCCGCATAATTTCCTTCGGATTGAGCCAACATCCGTTACGGTCGTTCATTCTATTCAAAAAATCTCCGTTCCAAAACCGTACATGAGGTTTTCATCTCATACGGCTCCTCCCTTCTGTACATAATAGTACTAAGCGAAATAATCTATAGAATCAAAATAGAATTAGTCCCGTCTCATTATGAACCGAAAGGGGCTGGTATTTTTCCAAGAAATCTCTAGCCAACCTTCCCACAAGAGGTTTTTCTTAACACCAATGAATTCTATTAATGCTAGAGGAAAACGATAGCTCCAATAATTTCTTTGTTCTCAACGCCTCCTATTTAGAGGAATTAGCTACTTCAACGATCTTTGATGGTTATAGGGGTATCCAAAGTACAAACCTGATGGTTGTTTGTTATCCCAACCATTCTTCCCAGCCCTGATACCGATCAGGAAAGGGGTAATTTCTAACAAAGTTTTTCTCTTGTTGATTCCTATTTCTAGGTGTAGTGCTTTTCTCCCCTATGCTGCCTACGGATACTAATAGAGTAGGATTGGCCTGTAATCCATACCATACCATATCCTGTAGGTGTAACCTTTCGCTCAATACTCAAATCTACAATTGAAGTATCTGAAGCCGCATCAATCGAGGATACACGACGGAAGGAATTGTTAGTTCGCCTCACCTTCCCGAAGCGTGGGTTTGTTTGCTTTACAAATTTGGTTCTCTCTATGCCAACCCCCCTCTCTTTTTCGTAAGACTGAGGTATAGGTAGGGCTAAAAAAAAGCAAAAAAAAGAGTCAAATCGCACCATCTCTATAATAAGTAAATGCCTTTTTTTCTCCTGAGGTTGTCGGAATTATTCGCAATAAAATATTGGCTACAATTGAGGAGGTCTTATCAATGAAATTTCCATTTCCACGGGATCTAGGCATAATTCCCAACCCATTCTATATAGAATTGTTTTCATTCCTTCACAAAATAACATAAAAACAAACACATTCGATTCTTATAATTATAAATAGATTGATCCATATGCTCTACTCTAAATCCATATGCTTTAAATGGATAAGAGAGATATGGATTTTCCGCTCAGCTCAAATTGTATCCTTTTCCTTCTGCTTGGACACGAAGAGATATGAAATATTTGACTAAGACTGGATTTCATTCCACTTTCCTATTTCTGAACAACAACTTATGTTATCAACTATTTCGTGTTTTCAAAGTTATTAATTGTCTCATACCCTATTTTTGATTTCGATAGTATGGTGTAGCGTATCTTATGCAAACGGAATTCTAAGGTTTCTTTATTTTATTATGCAATAAGAAGAATTCTTCCATTTTCTTTTTCTTTAGTTGCGGGAAAACCCAAATTAAAACTTTTATTTTATAGCGAGCGCAATTTCTAGTAAAAAATCCTGTATCCTTCCACTTAGATCAAAAGGAATTTTTCCAATAGAACTATGGAACCCCCGAGTGGTTGCGGTTGTACCTGTACTGCAGGAATAAGAAAACTCGCTATTCACTCAGTTTATTTTCCATAATAAGTTATGTAGGAGAGATGGCCGAGCGGTTCAAGGCGTAGCATTGGAACTGCTATGTAGACTTTTGTTTACCGAGGGTTCGAATCCCTCTCTTTCCGTTTTTCTTAATTCATCAACGTTAAGGATCACAATGTATCAAATCAAATAACAATTTTTTCCAGCAATAATATAATATCTTATATTATCTTATTTTGATTTAATAGAAATTAGAAATTCTCTATAGCAAATTACTGTGGTATGTAAAATACACATAGAGGAAAAAAGAAAAAAGGATCCTAATCCTAGGGTTAATCAATTTTAGCTAGTTGATGGGAAAATACAAATTAATGGTAATGGTCTTAGGGCGATTTAGTTCGGGGAAAGGGGAAGGGGAAGAAAATTCTATGAACCTTTCCTTTTTTCGTTAAGTTCAAGTCTGACGAGAGTAATATTCTACAACTAACAACTCATTTATTTTGAGACCGACCCACTTCCTATCTAGGATTTTATTTACTAGTCCTTTATATTCCAACGTGTCAATCGCCAAATGCTTTGGCAATTTCCCCGGGTCCGATGAAGCAATATAATTTTGAACCAGACCTTTTGATCTTTGGTTATCTTTCGTAGTAATAATATCTCGGGGTTTGCAACGAAAACTTGGTATATTGACTATACGACCATTAACTAAAATATGTCTATGGTTGACTAATTGGCGGGCCCCAGGAATGGTTGAAGCCATACCCAATCGAAAAAGGATATTATCCAAACGCATTTCAAGTAATTGTAGTAAAACCTGGCCTGTTGACCTTTTTGCTTTTCCAGCGATATGTACATATCTAAGTAATTGTCGTTCTGTCAGACCATAATGAAAACGCAATTTCTGTTTTTCTTGAAGACGAATACGATATTGCTCCTTTTTCCCAGAATTGAATTTTTTTTTAAGATTACTTCCGGATTTAGGTGTTTTTCTAGTGAGTCCTGGTAAAGCTCCCAGACGGCGTATTTTTTTTAAACGAGGTCCTCGATAACGGGACATGAAGACTCCTTTTTTTATTTTATTGAAATTTCATTTTACACAATTAATTTCATTGTATTTACATTACAGAATACATCGAAATTAAAACTGAATTAAACTACAGGATAAACAGAGTAAAATCAACTAAAGTACCCCAAAAAATGGAATTTCATCAAAATCTTTTTTTTTTGTATATATATTATTTATTTTATTGTTTTGTATCTAGCAAAATTGTAAGGTAAAAAACATAAAAGATCCTGGATTCTCCATTTAATTCGGAAAAAAAGAGATTCTTGTTCGTAGAACATCGATAGAGAAAAAAAAGCCGACTATCGGATTTGAACCGATGACCCTCGCATTACAAATGCGATGCTCTAACCTCTGAGCTAAGTGGGCTTACATAACGGAAATAGTGTAACAAATAGAAATAGGTATAGTATAGGAAATCCGTAAAATCTCAGATATTAGTTATTAATCTTAGCTATTAACTAGTTCTAAATTTGAAGTTATACTTATAAAAATAAAAAAATACTAAAACTTCTTAAAGATAAAGTTAGCTTGATATGCTTAACTATAGGATATTAAAAAATAAAATTATAGAATTTATTGGTATTTTCATTCGATCATTATAGACTTTATTATTTGTTAATAATTTGAGGATTAATATTTCACTAAGGGGAACATAGAGTCAGAGTAAATAAAATTGCTAATTCTGATTAGAAAAAAAGAATAAATATCAAGCGTTATAGTATAATTTTGAATACTATAAAAAAGTAAGACGGGAGGTGGGGGAGATAAAAACTTTTGGATATATTGATTCGGATTGAATTGCAAATACATCAAGGATAGAATCAATTCAATTCTGAATTGCAATAAGCAAGCGAGGTCTCTCAAATAGAGTCGAACTGAACTGCTAGACTACGTTGAGTGATGAACTCAATGATTCAAAAAAAAAACTAAGAGATGGATGAAATTACACAAGGAATCCTGGTCTCAAAGAAGAGGGAAATGGGGATATGGCGAAATCGGTAGACGCTACGGACTTGATTGTATTGAGCCTTGGTATGGAAACCTGCTAAGTGGTAACTTCCAAATTCAGAGAAACCCTGGAATTAAAAAAGGGCAATCCTGAGCCAAATCCGTGTTTTGAGAAAACAAGGGGTTCTCGAACTAGAATACAAAGGAAAAGGATAGGTGCAGAGACTCAATGGAAGCTGTTCTAACGAATCGAGTTAATTACGTTGTGTTGTTAGTGGAATTCCTTCTAGTTCTAAATTAGAGAAAGAGGGGTTTTATACCTTATACATTTAATAAACACGTATAGATACTGACATAGCAAACGATTAATCACAGAACTCATATTATATTCTAATTATAATATAGGTTCTTTATCTTTTTTAAAAATGAAATTAGAAATGATAATGATTATGAAATAAAAAACTCATATCATAATTTTTTTTTTTCATTATTGTGAATCCACTCCAATCGAATATTGAATAATCAAATTCTTCAATTAAAATTCAAAGTTTTCGAGATCTTTAAAAAAGTGGATTAATCGGACGAGGACAAAGAGAGAGTCCCATTCTACATGTCAATACTGACAACAATGAAATTTCTAGTAAAAGGAAAATCCGTCGACTTTATAAGTTGTGAGGGTTCAAGTCCCTCTATCCCCAAATCCTCTTTTATTCCCTAACTATACTATATTATTATTATTTATCCTCTTTTTTTTTTTCTTTTTATCAATGCACTTTTTTTTCTTTTTATCAATGCAATGGGTTTAAGATTCATTAGCTTTCTCATTCTACTCTTTCACAAAGGAATGCGAAGAGAACTCAATGGATCTTATCCTATTCATTGAATAGATTTCTTTTTTATTAGAGTATCGGCAAGAAATCTTGGTTATTCACTCTATTTTTAAGTTTTATTTAAGTAAACCATGCACAATGCATAGGACTACCCCCCCCATTTTCAAATTTAAAATTTGAAATACTTTAATTAATTTTTAGTCCTTTTAATTGACATAGATACAAATACTCTACTAGGATGATGCACAAGAAAAGGTCAGGATAGCTCAGTTGGTAGAGCAGAGGACTGAAAATCCTCGTGTCACCAGTTCAAATCTGGTTCCTGGCAGAGAAAAAAAAAAAAAAGATCCACCGAATAGGTATTGATCCAAATACCTCGAGATGGATTGTGATACATATTCATTAATAATATTTATTCATCTAAGTGGATAAATCTATAATATAAATATAGAGGCACTTCTTTTTCTTTTTAAAGAAGTTTTAAAATATATCTTTTCTTTATGATAAAGAAGGGGGTGAGATTCCCCTTTATTTTTTTGCGTTTCTTAATTTTGTATTCCGCTATTCCGACGAATATTTTTTTAGTCTTGCTTATCTTTATCTTATCTTATTTTCCTAGTTGTGCTAAGTAATGTGCGCGGTACAAAGTTCCTGGTAGAGAACTTCTTTGAGTCATCCTATTTTTCTGTTCATATGAAGGAAATTAATATGCGATTTTCAAAATAGGGGAATCCAAATGAAACCCTTTTTTTGCTCAGTCTATCTGGAATGCTTTTGTATAATTAGGAATTAATTATAAATAGGTATTCCGTTTCATCTAGGAAAAGAACCTAAAAATATTCCTTGACTTGAATAAAATCTGGAGTTGTGTTGTATAAGTGAGCATGAATTTCTTATCATTCAATGAGCATCTTGTATTTCATAAAAATTGGGGGTTATATAATCCTTACGTAAGGGCCAGCCTATCCAACTTTCAGGCATTAGGATACGTTTAAGGCGCGGATGATTATCATAAGAGATTCCCACCATATCATAAGATTCGCGTTCTTGAAAATCGGCACTTCTCCAAATCCAGAAGACAGACGGAATTCTAGGATTATCCTTTTGGGCAAAGACTTTTATGCAGACTTCTTCTGGATTATCTATACCATATTGTATTCTCGTAAGATGATACACGCTAGCTAAAGATCCACCGGGTGCTACATCATAAGCACATTGGGAGCGTAAATAATTGTAACCATATACATATAAAATGACAGCAATGGAATCCCAATCCCCTGCTTTTATTTGTAAAGTCTCTATTCCTCGGTGATCAAAGCCCAAAGATCTATGAACCACCTCATGTTTGACTAGCCAATTAGATAACCAACCCTGCTGCATTGTCTTCATCTCTCCCTCTTTGTATAAATATTTCACATTTCGGATGCAAGTTTGAAAGATTGCCCTGCTTTTTATTTTTCTACACAAAAGAGCCCCTCTCCTAATTCACTAATTTGTAGGAAGGTACTGAACTTTTGGATTTGAAAAAAGTTTCAGAAGATATATCTAATGTAGATGGTGATTGATAGAGCAATTCTTGCTCATAAGTTCCTGTATGAGTACTGCGCCTAACATAAAGCTTGTGACTGGTAGTAAAACATCTATTTTTATTTTGAGATAGAGTTTGATCCTCAACTATTTCTCGCGATATCTTCTTACGAAGTTTTGTTAGGGCATCTATAACTGCCTCCGGTTTAGGTGGGCAGCCCGGCAAGTAGACATCCACAGGAATTAACTTATCAACTCCCCGAACAGTACTATAGGAATCCGTACTGAACATTCCCCCTGTAATAGTACAGGCTCCCATAGCAATGACGTATTTTGGTTCAGGCATTTGCTCGTATAATCTCACTAAAGAGGGAGCCATTTTCATTGTTACCGTACCGGCTGTTAAAATTAGGTCTGCTTGCCTAGGACTTGATCTTGGTACCAATCCATAACGATCAAAGTCGAATCGTGAGCCTATTAATGAAGCAAATTCAATGAAACAACAACTGGTACCGTATAGAAGGGGCCATAAACTGGAGAGTCTTGACCAATTCGAAAGATCATTTGGTGTAGTTGAAATAACAGAATTGGAACTTGTTTGGTCAAGTAAGGGAAACTCAATCAAATTCATAACTGTCTCAATAGAATCTTTTCCTTCTTTTTTTTTGTCTAAATATTCAGTTAAGACCATTCCAAGGCTCCTTTTCGCCATGCATAAACTAAACCAACAACTAAGATAAGCACGAAAATCAAAGCTTCGATAAAAACGGATACACCCAATACGTCGAAACTCATTGCCCAAGGGTATAGAAAGACGGTTTCCACATCAAAAACAACAAAAACGAGCGCAAACATATAATAGCGTATTCGGAATTGTACCCAAGCCCCTCCCATGGGTTCTATACCCGATTCATAACTAGAAAGCTTCTCTGGTCCTTCACTAACCGGGGCTAAAAGTCCTGAAATCGAAAATGCCAAAATAGGAATAAGGCTTGCTATTATTAGAAATGTCCAAAAAATATCATATTCGTGAAGCAGAAACATAATGTACTCCCATTAATGTGGAATAGGCGGAACTTAAATTAGTCAATTCAATTCAGCATTGTCAATTTATCCAGAACTTCTCTCTTTTCCTCGGTGAAACAAGAATCTTTTTTGTTCAAACAAAAGCGCTTAGTTTAAGTTTAGCCTTTGTTTCCTCTGTGCTGCATCTTCTTTAAAGATTCATCCAATGGAATCCCAACTCCCTTTCTTTTGGATTTCCATTCTATTTAGATATGGTGTATGTAGATCTAATTCTTATATAAAGAAAACTTTCTCGTTTCACTTTGTCTCGCTTTCTCTAGAATCTCTAGAAAAAAGAATAGCTCTATCCTTTATTTAATATTTAATAATAAAATAATAAGAGACTATTAAATAAAAATGAGAATACTACTAAATTAGAACCTAATTAAGATAGTAGGACTAATCTATGCAGTATAATTAATGAGAAGTAATACTATAAAATAAAAATAAAGAACTCTATTTCAGAACTATGAGACAGAATATTCTGTTTTCTTATTTACTCTTTACTTTATTTTTTCTATTTAAAGTTGATCAATTTACATAATGTATCTATAAACAAAGTAATAAATATACTTAAAACAAAGTAGGAATTCGCAAAATGGATAAAATCATTGCAGTTATTATAGGGAAGTCTAGAGATATCCTATTTGAAGGAGGACGGGATTCAAATCAGGGAAAGGATCCTTTCTTCTATTGATTTGATAGAAATTCGTTTTTCTTTTCCTGTCTGTATGATTTTGATTTTCGATGAATGAGCCTTTGGTAATGCTTTTATCTCTATTCTATGTCGCAGGCGCCTATCCAGTCTATAAACAAATACTAATGAGAAAATGAAAACTATACTAAACTAAAGAAAACATAGGATAGAGATCCTAAAATCTAAAAAAGGGCATATTAGGGCTATACGGATTCGAACCGTAGACCTTCTCGGTAAAACAGATCAAACGGATTATTATCGAAATGATTTGAACTGTTTCAAAGACCCAACATGCATTTTTTTGCATTGGGCTCTTTCATAAACTGATTTAAAGATCAGTTAGTCCACCATAGTTTTTCTTTACGGAAAGATAATGAGATGGCTCCCTGTGCTCTGATTGATTTTTTGTATTATGATCTATCTAGGAGCAATACCAAAGTGTTTCAAAGGAGGATTACCTTGACTTAGGTCTGCCTCCGGTCTAAATTAAATCAACCTAAGTGAAATGGAGTCTCTATCGTTCCACTGCAAGAGTTAACTATGAGACTTCATACACCTTAAAGTTCATAGAACGAAAAGAAGTTTTTTGGAGGCCCTTATCCTCATTACGCCTAGCATTTAGTGGGCTGGATATTTACCTTATCAACTAGCAAATCCATAAGGGTTCTATTTGATTAGGCACCTGAATTGGCACCTGAATCGGACTGAACCGACTGTTTGTCAGGCTACTGTTCTCCTATTCTCTCGAATCTATGAAGTAAGACATTGATTTTGCAATAAGATCGATTATGTTCATTGCATAATAAGCTCCTTTGAAAAGCATTGGCGCACGTGTAAACGAGTTGCTCTACCGAACTGAGCTATAGCCCTTATCAGAGATATCTTAACATATAGATAATTTCTTGTCAAGATGAATATTTTCTAATGCCAGAGGATACCCCTTTGATCTGTATCTGTTTAGTATTTAGTTTAGTATTTAGTATATAACAGACCAATAACAGAGCGGTATTGCTTAGAAAAGGGATTCAATATATAATCGATCGAAGTAATGGGTCTTCCTTTGTGGTGATAAATTGCCTACTTAACTCAGTGGTTAGAGTATTGCTTTCATACGGCGGGAGTCATTGGTTCAAATCCAATAGTAGGTAAGTAGGTAGAAAAATTACTAGATAGCATTGGACTTACTTCGCTTCGCTATCTAATAACTTTTTCTACCCCTCTTCCCTTTTTCTTTGTATCAACTATAAACCACTGGATTGTCTTCAATTGGATGGGGGAATCCAATTGACAGCCTCGATTCGTATCCTAGCTCGTCTGAGAGCGAGCTTCGCTTCAACCAAATCTTTCGTACCCTCAGCTTTACTCAAGTTAGCTTCGGCTATTTCAAGTGCCTTTTGAGCTTCTTCCGGATCAATATCACTACCCAGTTCCGCATCATTTCCTAAAATGATGATCTCATTATTAACTATTCTCGCAAAACCGCTCCACAGAATCGCTGTTAACCATTGGTCGTTGAGGAGGCGTATTCTCAAAGGACCCATATCTACTGCTGTGTTAATGGGGGCGTGGTTTGGTAATACGCCAATTTGGCCACTATTAGTGGATAAAATGATTTCTTTCACTTCACAATCCCAAATAATTCGCTTAGGAGTCAGTACATAAAGATTTAATTTCATTTCTTCGATTTGTTCTCCTCTTCTAAGGTTATAGCTTTCGTGCTAGCTTCATCGATGTTACCCACCAAATAAAAAGCCTGTTCAGGTAGGCCGTCTAATTCTCCGGAAAGGATTAGTTGAAATCCCCTAATAGTTTCCGCAAGAGCAACATACTTTCCTGGAGAACCAGTAAAAACTTCTGCCACAAAGAACGGTTGTGATAAGAAACGCTCAATTTTTCTTGCTCTTGCTACAGTTAAACGATCCTCTTCCGATAATTCATCCAAGCCAAGAATTGCGATAATGTCCTGAAGTTCTTTGTAACGTTGTAAAGTTTCCTTAACTCTTTGCGCAGTTTCATAATGTTCGTTGCCAACGATCCGAGGCTGTAACATAGTCGAGGTTGAATCTAAAGGATCTACTGCTGGATAAATACCCTTGGAAGCTAATCCTCTGGAAAGTACGGTAGTAGCATCCAAATGTGCAAATGTTGTGGCAGGGGCAGGGTCGGTCAAATCGTCTGCAGGTACATAAACTGCTTGAATCGAAGTTATAGATCCCTTTTTAGTAGAAGCAATTCTTTCTTGCAAAGAACCCATTTCTGTACTAAGAGTAGGTTGATAACCCACTGCGGAGGGCATTCTCCCTAATAAAGCGGATACCTCTGATCCTGCTTGAACAAAACGAAAGATATTATCGATAAATAAAAGCACGTCTTGCTTATTAACATCTCGGAAATATTCCGCCATAGTTAGGGCAGTTAAACCAACTCTCATACGAGCTCCCGGTGGTTCATTCATTTGGCCATAGACTAGAGCTACCTTTGATTCCTCAATATTTTTTTCATTAATTACTCCGGATTCCTTCATTTCCATATAAAGATCATTTCCTTCACGAGTCCGTTCCCCTACTCCACCGAATACGGATACGCCCCCATGAGCTTTAGCAATGTTATTGATTAATTCCATGATCAGTACTGTTTTACCTACTCCAGCCCCCCCAAATAGTCCTATTTTTCCTCCACGTCGATAAGGAGCTAAAAGATCGACGACCTTAATACCTGTTTCAAAGATGGATAATTTCGTATCTAACTCGATAAAGGCAGGCGCAGATCTATGAATAGGGAACGTTGCACTACTATCTACAGGACCCAAATTGTCAACAGGCTCCCCAAGAACGTTGAAAATTCGTCCGAGAGTAGCTCCACCGACCGGAACACTGAGAGGAGCTCCCGTGTCAATCACTTCCATTCCTCTCATCAACCCGTCCGTAGCACTCATAGCTACAGCTCTAACTCGATTATTTCCTAATAATTGTTGTACCTCACAAGTCACATTAATTTGCTTATCGGCAGTGTCTCTACTCTGGACTACCAAAGCGTTATAAATATAAGGTAACTTGCCTGGGGGAAAAGTGACATCCAGCACGGGTCCAATAATTTGATCGATACGACCTGTACTTTTTTCTTCAATTGTGGAAACCCCGGGAGGAGAAGTAGTAGGATTGGTTCTCATAATTATCACATAATTAAAAAAAAGGAATTTGTCGAAATTTTTCTTTTTTTATTGTTGAATAATGCCAAATCAAATCAAAAAAAATCCAAAAGTAAAAAGGAAATGAATTAGTTAATTCAATAAGAGAGAAAAGGGGACCAGGACTTGATTTCGTTGCCCAAGCGAATCCCATTCAATCGTTTACTCATGGAATGAGTCCATTGGAAAGTTCAATCAATCTTTTTTTTCATATACATTTTGCCTTTTGTGGAGGATCTGTGCCTACTCTACTTTCCTATCTAGGACTTCGATATACAAAATATATACTACTGTGAAGCATAGATTGCTGTCAACAAAGAATTTTATTAGTATTTAGTTAGGTATTTGCATTCAAAATAAGAAAAGAGAACTATTAAGAACTTGTAAAATAAGGATTAGGAATTAATTTGGGTTGCGCTATATCTATCAAAGAGTATACAATAATTATGGATTTGGTAAATCAAATCCATGGTTTAATAACGAACCGTGTTAACTTACCATAACAACAACTCAATTCCTATCGAATTCCTATATTGGAATTCCTATAGGATAGAACATACACAGGGTGTACGCATTATATATGAATGAAACATATTCATTAACCTAAGCATGCCCTCAATTTTCTTTAATGAGTTGATATTATATTAATTGAATATCCTTTTTGTTTTACGAGATTTTTGCTAAAGTTTCATTTACGCCTAATTAACATCGAGTAGACCCTGTTATTGTGAGAATTCTTAATTCAAGAGTTATAGGGAGGGACTTATGTCACCACAAACAGAAACTAAAGCAGGTGTTGGATTTCAAGCTGGTGTTAAAGATTATAAATTGACTTACTACACCCCAGAGTATGAAACTAAGGATACTGATATCTTGGCAGCATTCCGAGTAAGTCCTCAGCCTGGGGTTCCGCCCGAAGAAGCAGGGGCTGCAGTAGCTGCCGAATCTTCTACTGGTACATGGACAACTGTTTGGACTGATGGACTTACCAGTCTTGATCGTTACAAAGGACGATGCTATCACATCGAGCCTGTTGCTGGGGAAGACAACCAATGGATCTGTTATGTAGCTTATCCATTAGACCTATTTGAAGAGGGTTCCGTTACTAACATGTTTACTTCCATTGTAGGTAACGTATTTGGTTTCAAAGCCCTACGTGCTCTACGTTTGGAGGATCTACGAATTCCCCCTACTTATTCAAAAACTTTCCAAGGCCCGCCTCATGGTATCCAAGTTGAAAGAGATAAGTTGAACAAGTACGGTCGTCCTTTATTGGGATGTACTATTAAACCAAAATTGGGATTATCCGCAAAAAATTATGGTAGAGCGTGTTATGAGTGTCTACGTGGTGGACTTGATTTTACCAAAGATGATGAAAACGTAAACTCACAACCATTTATGCGCTGGAGAGACCGTTTTGTCTTTTGTGCCGAAGCTATTTATAAATCACAGGCCGAAACCGGTGAAATCAAGGGGCATTACTTGAATGCGACTGCGGGTACATGTGAAGAAATGATTAAGAGAGCTGTATTTGCAAGAGAATTAGGGGTTCCTATTGTAATGCATGACTACTTAACTGGGGGATTCACCGCAAATACTACTTTGGCTCATTATTGCCGCGACAATGGCCTACTTCTTCACATTCACCGTGCAATGCATGCAGTTATTGATAGACAGAAAAATCATGGTATGCATTTCCGTGTATTAGCTAAAGCATTGCGTATGTCTGGGGGAGATCATATCCACTCCGGTACAGTAGTAGGTAAGTTAGAAGGGGAACGCGAAATGACTTTAGGTTTTGTTGATTTATTGCGCGATGATTTTATTGAAAAAGATCGTGCTCGCGGTATCTTTTTCACTCAGGACTGGGTATCCATGCCAGGTGTTATACCGGTAGCTTCAGGTGGTATTCATGTTTGGCATATGCCAGCTCTGACCGAAATCTTTGGGGACGATTCTGTATTACAATTTGGTGGAGGAACTTTAGGACATCCTTGGGGAAATGCACCTGGTGCAGCAGCTAATCGAGTGGCTTTAGAAGCCTGTGTACAAGCTCGTAACGAAGGGCGCGATCTTGCTCGCGAAGGTAATGAAATTATCCGAGCAGCTTGCAAATGGAGTCCTGAACTAGCCGCAGCTTGTGAAGTATGGAAGGCGATCAAATTCGAGTTCGAGCCGGTAGATACTATTGATTAACTAGATAAAACTAAAGATAAAGAAGGTATAATATAAAAAAGAAACGAAATAAAAAGAGAAAAAAATCAGTTATGAAATGCAGTAATTCTTCTTTATTCTTCTAATTGATTGCAATTAAACTCGGCTCAATCTTTTTTAGAAAAAAAAGATTGAGCCGAATAAAAATAGATCATGATATGATCATGAGACTTGACAAATTGAGATTCGTCTATTCTATATATCTAGAATATATATATTAAGGTATAATACAATAAAGAAATACAAATAAAATAATAAAATAATAAAATATAGTATTATCATATGATAATGATAATGGAATCAAATACGCAGTATTTACAGAAAAAAGTCTTCGTTTATTGGGAAAGAATCAATATACTTTTAATGTCGAATCGGGATTCACTAAGACAGAAATAAAGCATTGGGTCGAACTCTTCTTTGGTGTTAAGGTGGTAGCTGTGAATAGCCATCGACTACCTGGAAAAGGTAGAAGAATAGGACCTATTCTGGGCCATACAATGCATTACAGACGTATGATCATTACCCTTCAACCGGGTTATTCTATTCCACTTCTAGATAGAGAAAAAAACTAAAGGAGAATGAATGAAAAAAGACATAGTTTGGAAGTTAGACCTTTTTATAGGACTCTCTTTCAATTTCAAAAAAGAGGACGTTTGAAACTTTTAACAGGCGTAATCGTGAGTCAACAAGTGACTCGAACTGTGTGTAAAAAAAGAAGCATTTTTTTTTTTTCAAAATGCTAGAACTAGATAAGGAAGTTTTCTATAACCTTGAGAAAAAGGATAAAAAGGTAGTTTTTTTTTAGTTTATGACTCCGATCAAGAGCGAGAAATCCTTGATTTGGGATTGGACATAGAACCTGGACCCATCGTAGAGACGTTTAGTTCAAAAGAAAGGATCGTATCCTGATGGTAAGAATTATACTTTCGTGGAAATACAGCGCTATAGACTTCAATGCGGTAGAGTAGACGTTTTGTTTCTAATTTTTCTGGACCAAACCTCCGCTCCGACCCAACGATACAATGAATTTTTTCTGTTCATATTCATAAATAAAAAAGATTCGGAATCGCAATGCTACTATATGCGTCCAGAGGAGTATTTGGAATAATATTCTTCTATAATCCATTATTGCGGGGGGTCTTACTAACAGGGCTTCGCTGCACGGGACAGGTCTTCGTCGAAAAGCTAACTCCACCCGGCATTTTCATACCCTTTCTTTGGGTGGTATATCGCCTTTTAAAGTCTAAGAGGGTAGTAGGGGATCTATAGTAGGTAAGATAATTTGCCCTTTGATTTTGATTGAATATACTATTTTTCCGCCTTTACCACGCATTATTGTATGCGCTTCTAGAGAAGTATGTATGCAGGAAGTAAATTCTAACCGCTTTCTTTTGAATCCAATTTCAAATTAGATTAGAAAGATAGAAAGGCCATGAGGATGGGAAAATCAAAATAAAATCTTTTTAATTAGTTCTCCTTTTTTGGAATTTTCTTATTATCCTTTCATTTTTTTTACAGAATATTTTTCAAACTAAAAATAAAAAATACAATACAATAGTCAATATTCCTTATAATAGATATACTTAATTATATCATAAGAATCTTAAGATATTTTTCGACTAGATAGAAATAGTAAATTTGAATTGAGACACCTATTCCATGACGGATTTAAACTTACCTTCTATTTTCGTGCCTTTAGTAGGCTTAGTATTTCCGGCAATTGCAATGACTTCTTTATTTCTTTATGTGCAAAAAAATAAGATTGTCTAGTATTTTTTAGTGTAAGTAATATAATATGGTAGGGTATGTGGCTTTTTCTACACACACTTTCTACACACAAATGAAAAACGGTTATGGATGCGGATATAGGCTACGAGCATAAATGCATGAATATGCAGAGCCAGGTATAGCGAGTTTTATTTTATTTATTTTAATTGAATCAACGAATATTTTTTGAATAGAAAGTCAATGTATCTAACCTATTATTTCACAGGAGTACTAGTTGCTGAAGGCGATTTCAGAATCAAAAAAAGTAAAGTCAAAATTATTTAGCTTATTCTCTCAATTTCAATCGACCGCTGCTGGATTTAGTATATCTAATATGAATTGGCGATCAGAACACATATGGGTAGAACTTCTAAAAGGTTCTCGAAAAAGGGGTAATTTTTTCTGGGCCTGTATTCTTTTTCTAGGTTCACTAGGATTCTTATCGGTTGGGATTTCCAGTTATCTTGGTAAGAATATTATATCTATACTTCCATCTCAAGAAATTCTTTTTTTTCCGCAGGGGGTCGTGATGTCTTTCTACGGAATCGCAGGCCTATTCATTAGCTCCTACTTGTGGTGTACTATTTTGTGGAATGTAGGTAGTGGTTATGACCGATTCGATAGAAAAGAGGGAATAGTGTGCATTTTTCGTTGGGGATTCCCTGGAATAAAACGTCGCGTCTTCCTTCGATTCCTTATGCGGGATATCCAATCAATTAGAATTCAGGTTAAAGAGGGTCTTTATCCTCGTCGTATTCTTTATATGGAAATCCGGGGCCAGGGGATCATTCCCTTGACTCGTACTGATGATAAATTTTTTACTCCACGAGAAATTGAACAAAAAGCTGCCGAATTGGCCTATTTCTTGCGCGTACCAATTGAAGTATTTTGAGGTATCTTTTTTGAACTGAGTTGAATGAAGAAAAGAAGAATTGGAAGAAGAAAAGTTTTCTCAACACAGGGAGGAAGTCCCTTCTAAATTGGATTTGTTATTGTAAGGGGATTTTTAAGTATTTATCTAAAGGAAGGAACAAACGAGGATAAGAGAAATTTGCTTTTAATTTTTTTTTATCCAAGTTAGATATATCGCATACTATTCTTCCTTTTTCATCCGAAAGGGCTTTTTTTTTATTCTATTTCACTATTTCATTCCATCTAGATCTAAGAAAGAACCCAATGCACTGAAATTCCACTAATAACTAATATACAAAAAAGAAGAATAGATACAGGGTATCAAACCTATAGAGTTTTTGCTTCAAAGAAATAGAAATATCATGAAATAGAAATATCATCATATAGAGTCAGGGAATGGAATAGAGTCAGCGAATGAAGCATATTCATTAACAACTCCATTTACAGATCAAAAATGAAAAAAAAGAAAGCATTGCCTTCTTTACTATATCTTGTATTTATCGTACTTTTGCCTTGGGGGGTCTCTTCCTCATTTAACAAATGTCTGGAACTTTGGATTAAGAATTGGTGGAATACCAGGCAATCCGAAACTCTCTTAACTGATATTCAAGAGAAAAGGATTCTAGAAAGATTCATAGAATTAGAAGAACTTTCTCTCTTGGACGAGATGATAAAAGGGAAACTAAAGACACATGTACAAAAACCTCCTACAGGAATACACAAGGAAATAATACAATGGGTCAAAATAAATAATGAGGATCATCTCCATACCATTTTGCATTTCTCGACAAATATAATCTGTTTGGCTATTCTAAGTGGTTCTTTTTTTCTGGGTAAAGAGGAACTTGTCATTTTGAATTCTTGGGTTCAGGAATTCTTCTATAATTTAAATGACTCAATAAAAGCTTTTTTTATTCTTTTAGTTACTGATTTTTTTGTTGGATTTCACTCCACCCGTGGTTGGGAACTAGTAATTCGTTGGGTCTACAACGATTTTGGATGGGCTCCTAACGAGCTTATTTTCACTATTTTTGTTTGTAGTTTTCCAGTAATTCTAGATACATGTTTGAAATTTTGGGTCTTTTTTTGTTTAAATCGTCTATCTCCTTCGCTTGTAGTCATTTATCATTCAATTAGTGAAGCATAAATTCATTTGATCTCCCGATATTAATATTAATCAAATTAGCAAGCATCTTTTTTTAGAAAGAAAGCCCTTTTCCATTTTAGCAAAATTCTTTCTATTTATACCTACTTTAAGGTATTCATCATTGCAGTACAACTGTTGCAGTAGAATGACAACAGATTCGTGTATAGGGAACTAGATTAGCTTAGCTACCTATCTAATTTATTGTAGAAATTCTGGGATCTGCGATTGGACATGGAAAATAGAAATACTTTTTCTTGGGTAAAGGAACAGATAACTCGATCGATTTCTGTATCGATCATGATATACGTAATAACTCGGACATCTATTTCAAATGCATATCCCATTTTTGCGCAGCAGGGTTATGAAAACCCACGAGAAGCAACTGGACGAATTGTATGTGCCAATTGCCATTTAGCTAGCAAGCCCGTCGATATTGAAGTTCCCCAAGCTGTGCTTCCCGATACTGTATTTGAAGCAGTTCTTCGAATTCCTTATGATATGCAATTGAAACAAGTTCTTGCTAATGGAAAAAAGGGAGGGTTGAATGTAGGTGCTGTTCTTATTTTGCCCGAGGGATTCGAATTAGCGCCGCCCGATCGTATTTCCCCTGAGTTAAAAGAAAAGATAGGAAATCTTGCTTTTCAGAGTTATCGTCCCGATAAAAAAAACATTCTTGTGATAGGCCCTGTTCCCGGTAAGAAATATAGTGAAATTGTCTTTCCCATTCTTTCCCCTGATCCTGCTACGAAGAAAGATGCTCATTTCTTAAAATATCCCATATATGTAGGGGGAAACCGAGGAAGAGGACAGATCTATCCTGATGGTAGCAAGAGTAACAATACAGTCTATAATGCTACGTCAACAGGTATAGTAAGAAAAATACTACGTAAAGAAAAGGGGGGGTATGAAATATCCATAGTTGATGCATCAGATGGACGCCAAGTGATTGATATTATACCTCCCGGACCAGAACTTCTTGTTTCAGAGGGGGAATCCATCAAGCTTGATCAACCATTAACAAGCAATCCTAATGTGGGAGGTTTTGGTCAGGGGGACGCAGAAATCGTGCTTCAGGATCCATTACGTGTCCAAGGCCTTTTGTTCTTCTTCGCATCCGTTATTTTGGCACAAGTTTTTTTGGTTCTCAAAAAGAAACAGTTTGAAAAGGTTCAATTGTACGAAATGAATTTCTAGGTCCCGGGATTTCTTACCATCAAGTTGGTAAAAAGCCTCGATTTATTGGCAATTGCTAGAATTATCTATGATCTATTTTGGAAATCCTTTTTTTGTTTAGACTGCTTTTTGTTTATGAGATGTCTGGAATTCCTTATTTATATCCCATGCAAAAGAAGAGAATCCAAGGCAAAGGCGAGAACAATCAAATTAAAATTTCTTCTTTTTCGGAGGGATTGCAGGTCTTCTTAATCGTCTATTCGGCACAAGAAAAAGCCTTTTTCTTGTGCCGATTCTTCTTGTATCAAAATAAGAATCCTTTTTCTTCCTAATTCGTCAAAGATTACTATTTCTTCTTTATTCGGGTCTGTCTCTTGGACCTCTTTTTCTTTTGCTTAGGTTTAGCCGAGGTAGTGGACAAACAGAGGGGAAGAAAATATGGCGGGGGAAAAATTTCTTGTGATTGTGAGCAAATTGCTTGGCTTGTTTAATTAAGTTCAACTTCAAATTTACAGAAATTTTGCAAAAAAAAAGTAAACTCTTCCATTGAAGGTTTTTTTATTTTTAGGCTAGTTGAATAGTTTTGATTAAGGTTTTATTAGTTTATTACTCGAAACTAAATCAAGGATTTTCAGGATACTTCCTTCGTGGAATAAGATATTGGATCCTCGAGTGATCTCTTTTTCTTGTTGCTTCATAAGAGTGAATCGAATAGATTCAATTCGCGTTATAAGAGTAAAATAAAAATTCCGCGGGTCCTTTCCGCTCTAATCAGATAAAGGGGGGTAAGGACCCGCTAAGCTCCTACTTTTTCATGTTTACAATCTGGTCCCTCCGATTACTATAGAGATGAACCCAATCCAGAATATGAACCATAAAAGAAAACACCTACTAAACCAATCACAGCAATACCAGCTACAGTACCTATCAGCCAAAGAGGAATTCTTCCAGTAGTATCGGCCATTTCCCCTACTTTCCTCCACATTTTATCAATTGGTCATGCTAGAGACAAAAACAGTCATGGGTAGTTATAAGGATGGTATCCTTCCAAATGGGATAAGAGAATTCTTATTAGTCTCTTTCTTTCTCTCAATTGAAGAAGTAATTGGAAAATAAAACAGCAAGTACAAAAATGAGTAATAAACCCCCAGTATAGACTGGTACGATTCAATTCAACATTTTGTTCATTCGGGTTTGATTGTGTCATAGTTCTATAGTTGGAATTTGTTTTATCGTTGGATGAACTGCATTGCTGATATTGATCCCAAGAAAAAAACAGTAGGTACAGCTAGTCCGTGAATAGCCAGCCATCGCACTGTAAAAATAGGATAGGTTCGATCTATGGTCATTGAGGGCCTCCTAAAAGGATCTACTAAATTCATCGAGTTGTTCTAAAGAATCAAAACGGTCGGTTATTAACGGAATTCCTTGTCGGCTTTCCGTGAAATACTCGTTTGGCCTAGGACTTCCAAACACGTCATAAGCTAAACCCGTACTGACAAATAACCAACCCGCAATGAATAGGGAAGGTATAGTAATGCTATGAATAACCCAGTATCGAATACTGGTAATAATATCAGCAAAAGAACGTTCTCCCGTGCTTCCAGACATGCTGAACTCCCAAAATTTTTGTACATTCAAAAAAGGAATTGATTCCGTAAAAGATGGGATCGACCAGTAAATAGAAAATTACTGATATTTCATCCTTGTGAGATTGTCAATTTTGTACCAAAGGTGTATTTTGAGTATACCGAATTAGTATAGCTATCCTTCCTATGGCACAGCAATCTGGTTTTGCCTGGTTCCGAAACATAATTACTTTTTTATTTTTTTTTTGTCTATAGGTAAGCTATATGTTATTCAAGGCATCAATAGAAAACCCCATTTTTGTAGGTTCTACTTACTTTTCATTGGCTTCGGAATAATAGAGTAATTCGGAATAGCAGCCAAAATCTTGGGAAAATCTAAGTTAATGATCAATAGGTTTGGATAAATAATTTAGGAAGGATATTCTCATACTGACACAATACAAGGACAAGTATATGTGAAATCTATCCTTTCATAATTCGTAATTCATCCTTGTATTGTTTGTTGGATTAGGTCTAACTTTCTTGACCAAACTGCGAGCGCGGAACTTTACGAGATGAAATAGGGAAAGACAGAAGATAGAATAGAACTTAAAAGGATAATTGAAGTGACTCGTCTTCGAATCTACTTTGGTTGGAGTTCGAAAAAGGAATAAAAATAAAGTAAATTCAAGGAAGAGCTTTCTTTTTTTTTTTTTTTTAACAGCCCCTTGGCAGGTCGTGGAATGCTTTTGTTCTCCTCTTATTCCATATGGAATACAATCAGTTAAAATAAGAAGGAATAGGGGAATATTCGATCGTTCACTCCAAAAAGAGGGTCCTATTGAAAAAGAAATTATCCAAAATAGAAAGAAGTTTTTTTTTTCAAATTCAATTGTTTATTTATCTCTTATTCAAAAATTTCCCTGAAAATTGAATTTCTTTTTTTCATTCAATGGGGTTAGATGATCTAGTTCTTAATATTATTACTTTACTCAATTGACAAATTCCACAACAAATCTCTTGATTCGGAATTAGGGACTCATGTATCATCTGATGAATCCACTTTCTTTTACACTTCTGTATCTTACTCTATCTTGTTTTTTAGTATTATCTAAAATAACTGATGAATTATGAATTTTCCATAACTTAGGTAAATGCTTTACCAACATATGTAGTGTAGTAAAAAAAAATAAATGGAATTTAACTCTTTCATGCTTACTTTAACTAGTTATTTTGGTTTTCTACTGGCTGCTTTAACTATAACCCCAGCTCTATTTATTGGCTTGAACAAGATACGCCTTATTTGAATTGACTGAATAATTATAATTCAGAAAAGAAAAATCTTTCTTTGGGATTCCTGGCATTCTACGACTCTTTTCCAGACTAATTAGGAATTCTTTTCTTGGTCATTGAGATTCGTGGATAATTTAGAGTACTATTTAGGGATAGATCGTACCTCTTTTTTTATCCCCTCGAACAAATCGAAATGATTGAAGTTTTTCTATTTGGAATCGTCTTAGGCCTAATTCCTATTACTTTAGCGGGATTATTCGTGACTGCGTATTTGCAATACAGGCGTGGGGATCAGTTGGATCTTTGATTGAGTCATTTTTTTTTTTTGATTGACCTCCTCCAGACCAGAGAGGAGGTCAAATTGAAATTGGAGTTACAATTCAATTTTGTTAAGTTATTTTACTCTGCTCGACATAAAATAGATGGAATCACGCTCTGTAGGATTTGAACCTACGACATCGGGTTTTGGAGACCCGCGTTCTACCGAACTGAACTAAGAGCGCTTTCATTCATTCAAAAAGAAAATCTTTTTCTATTCCTAATGTATCTCACGTACGTATAGTCTCCACAAATTCAAGTTATACCCACTTTACTTTAATTGATCTCGTCGCTACTGCCTATAAAGAAGAAAGAAGTAATAGGTAGGGATGACAGGATTTGAACCTGTGACATTTTGTACCCAAAACAAACGCGCTACCAAGCTGCGCTACATCCCTTTTCCAAATTAAATTGTTGTACAATGCCATTGTACACAATTCCTGTCTTCTTTTCCACATCATAATTTTCTTCTTCTTTCTTTCTCTATCTATATATAGAACCCTCGTGTCATTTCTTCTTTTTGGTCTCATATAATTAAGGAATTATATACATATAAAATCCAATATAATTTCGCCTATAAAAGAAGGATTACTTTTCCTTGGTAATATATAGGAAGAAGGGGTCATCTTTTTCTTTTTTAGGGATAGGAAAATTTCGTCGATATGGTTCATTTTATATATAGCATAACAATCTTGGGCAAGAGTTTATGATCATATATGTATTCCAACAAGGAAGGAGGATTTTCAATGCGGGATATAAAAACATATCTCTCTGTAGCACCCGTGCTAAGTACTCTATGGTTTGGTGCTTTAGCAGGTTTATTGATAGAAATTAATCGTTTATTCCCAGATGCTTTGTCATTCCCTTTTTTTTAATTCTAGTTATTGCTATGGGAGGGATAGATTTCTTCGTGATATGACAAAATTTGATCCTTTTCAATCTTTTTTTAGTATCGGAAGGAAAAAGAAAGAAAAGATGGATTGGGTTGAACCTCAGAGTCATTAAAAATTTGGTAAACCCCATTTTTGAAAATAGAAATTCAATTTAAAGGGGTACCCAAGCTAAATAAGGCCTCAGAAATCAGAGCATAGAAAAGGCGGGGCTGGCTAATTAAATGAAAGGATTTCGAACCAAAATCTTTGCTAATTCGACAAGGATTGTATTCTTTAATTATTTCTCTATTTTTTATTACTTAATTAAAGAATAAAAAAAAATTATTCTAATGAATTTTATTCTTCTTCTTCGGATTCAAAATAGAAGAATAAAAGAATAAGTAGAAGAATTAAGTTAAGTCAATCCAAAAAGAAAAGGAGGTTCATGGCCAAGGGAAAAGATGTTAGAATCAGAGTTATTTTGGAATGCATCAGTTGTGTTCGAAAAGGTGCCAATGAGGAATCGACGGGGATTTCTAGATATAGTACTCAAAAGAATCGCCACAATACACCCGGACAATTAGAATTCAAAAAATTTTGTCGTTATTGTCGCAAGCATACGACTCATCACGAAATAAAGAAATAGGAACATCGTGTGTTTGATCTTTCCAAACAACAGAAAGAGTAAGAACTTCATATTTAATATATAAAGAAAACATAGTATAGAATACAAAATACAAATCAACTCATCTGATTTCCGGTAGATATTATTTCATATGTATAGAGGGTATTCATATACTATAATATGAATCAAATAAGATATGGATCAAAGAAAAACTACTTCTTCTGGATCCTAAATTAATAAAATAAAGAAGTGAATTTTCAAATTTTCAAATTTTAAATAAGGAATAAATCATGTATACATCTAAACAACCTTTTCTTAAATCTAAGCAACCCTTTAGTAAATCCAAGCAAACTTTTAATAAATCCAAGCAACCCTTTCGTAAATCCAAGCAAACTTTTCGTAAATTCAAGCAACCTTTTCGTAAATCTAAACAACCTTTTCGTAGGCGTCCCCGGATTGGCCCGGGAGATCGAATTGATTATAGAAACATGAGTTTAATTAATAGATTTATTAGTGAACAAGGAAAAATATTATCGAGACGAATAAATAGATTAACCTTGAAACAACAACGATTAATTACTCTTGCTATAAAACAGGCTCGTATTTTATCTTTCTTACCGTTTCGTAACTATGAGAACGAAAAGCAATTTCAAGCCCAGTCAATTTCAATAATTACAGGTTCTAGACCCAGAAAAAATAGACATATTCCTCAATTAACGCAAAAGTACAATTCCAATCGAAACTTAAGAAACAACAACCAAAATTTAAGAAACAACAACCGGAACTTAAGTTCCGATTGTTGATGTTTTATTCGAATTCGAAAGGGCCAGACCTATATATATTATAAAGAAAGTAATCCAGCTCGTTGATTCCTACCACTTAATCTTAATTTATTGTATCTTCCCGGAGTTCCCTCTCCGGGAATTCATCTTTTATTATTCCAGTATATTACTTTATTTATACCTTTAATTGATGATCTTTATTTTATTGGAAATCGTGTAAAGATTATTTGGATTTGATACAGCTACTTGTGCAAGCATTTTACGATTAAGAATCAATTTCTTCTTGTACAGGTTGTGTATTAATTTACTATAACTATCGAATACTTTATATACCCGCGTTGCTGCGTTTATCCGAGTGATCCACAAACGACGAAAATCCCTCTTTTGCCTACCTCTATCTCGATGAGAGGAAACAAAAGCTCTTTTTACCTGTTGGGTAATCATTCGATTAAGTCTTAAATGAGCCCCTCTAAAGTTTGAGGCAAATGAACGCATTTTTGTTCGTCGTCTCCGGGCTATATATCCTCGCGGAACTCTGGTCATTGAATCAAATTAACCTTAATGAATAACTAATGATTTCTCTTCTTTTAGCCACCCTTTTTCTCATTAATAACAAAACTAATTATTCCGATATATAAAATATTAATTCCAATGGCTTTTGCTATAGTAACCTTCCCAACCACGATTTTTTATTCCACTCCGTTCAGTTATTTCTATACGAAATAACAAATTCATTCTAATAATACTAAAAAAAATAGTGGGTTCCATCGTTTCTATGGTTCCCTTTTAAACGGTGAGGCCCTCTCTATACACCGGAGCCCTTTCTTTCATCAAAAGGTATTGCGAACTTGTATAGTCCACATTCTTTGGCTCTACCTATCCATTATAGAGTAAATAGCTCTTTTCACAATAAGAGTTATCCATACAGTGACGGTATTTAATTATGAAAGTTGGCTAAGTAGCTGACCCTGTTAGTCCGTTCTTTTAAGATAAAGGAGCATAAGCCTTTTTCTTTTTATTACTATTTCCTCCGCTTAATGGATAACCATTTGCTACCAATGGGAGAATTGCTTCTTATTTCCAATTTAGATAATTGGATTTGCACCAAAGGAAACCATAAATTCCATATACCATAGAAATCTAGGATAGAGAAGCTATATCCTATTCATTGGTACTAATCATGGATACTTCAATTTTTTTTATATTTGTTTGAAGTCATGATCTGAACGAGTCGCACATACACCCTAGCACATGTTCCTCGACGCTGAGGGCATCCTTTAAGCGCGGCCGTTTTTCGAGCATTTCGTATTGGCTGTCTTGCGTTTCTAATAAGTTGTTTAACCGTCGGCATGTTGTATGTATATAGAAAAAAATGGATTGGTTTAGATCCATCTTAACCTGATGATTGCTCATCATGAAGTCTTTCTATTTTCTATTAAATCGAGGAAAACACGAATTTAGCTGTGAAATAACTTTACAAGAAATCCGGACACTACCAATCCTTAAACATTTCTGGAAACCACACTGGATCAGTATCGCAGTGCTTGTCAATCATTTCATCCCCTACAATATCGACAAGTCCATAAGCTTTGGCTTCGTCTGCTGACATAAAAACATCCCTTTCCATGTCTTCGGATACAACCCAAAAAGGCTTGCCTGTTCTTACTGCATAAACCCTTGTGATCATTTCGCGAACTTTGTGTAACTCTTCTACTTCTAGTAAAAATTCTGGTGTCCTTGCCCGATAATAAGCACTAGCAGGTTGGTGAAGCATAATCCTCGCGTGAGGGAATGCTATACGCTTGGTGGGTTCTCCTCCAAGCAGAATGAAGGACGCCATGGAGGCGGCTATTCCGAGGCATATTGTATATATATCTGGTGTCACCGTTTGCATCGTATCAAAAATAGCCATTCCTGAGATTAGCCACCCGCCTGGGGAGTTTATAAACAAAAAAATATCACTAATTCCATCTTCTATACTCAGATATACCATGAGACCTGTAATATGATTCGTGATCTCGCAACGAATCTCTTGACCTAAAAAAAGTGTCCTTTCTCGATACATAACATTGTATAAGTCAACCCAAGTCGCTTCTTCATCTCCAGGAATCCGGTAAGGTACTTTTGGAACACCAATGGGCATATTAGATTAATATTATTAAATTTAAGTAAGAAAACCACACTTTAATATGGAAACGTAAGAATGGAACAGAAAGAAAGAATCCGCAGTTTATTGTCTTAATTTTTATTCTTATTCTATATGAATATTATAGATTCTATTAATACGTAGATTGAAAGGTTATACATATAAGGAATGTAAGACAGATTGAATAAAGAAAAGGGAATGGGTGATTTGAATGCTAAACAAAGAGGGGTAGCGATCTATTCTTCGTTTTTTCCAAATTGGCCAAGTTACCCATTGCATATTGGCACTTATCGAGTATAGAATAGATCTGCTTCTCTTTCTTCTTATGAACAGAATTGGCTTCTTATTTTTAATGGAATGAAATAAATATTCGCGCTTTCTGACACAGAATCCCCTAGAAGGGTTAGGTACATAGGATATGGATAGTCTTTTTCAATGCGATAAAATAAAGCGACATCGTGTCTATTTTTCTTTGCTAAAGGGGTATTTCCATGGGTTTGCCTTGGTATCGTGTTCATACTGTCGTATTGAATGATCCGGGTCGATTGCTTGCGGTGCATATAATGCACACAGCTCTAGTTTCTGGTTGGGCTGGCTCAATGGCTTTATACGAATTAGCAGTTTTTGATCCCTCTGATCCTGTTCTGGATCCAATGTGGAGACAAGGTATGTTCGTAATTCCCTTCATGACTCGTTTAGGAATAACGGATTCGTGGGGTGGTTGGAGTATTTCAGGAGGAACTGTAACAAATCCGGGTATTTGGAGTTATGAAGGTGTGGCAGGTACGCATATTGTGTTTTCTGGCTTGTGTTTCTTGGCAGCGATCTGGCATTGGGTATATTGGGACCTAGAAATATTCTCTGATGAGCGGACGGGAAAACCCTCTTTGGATTTGCCCAAGATCTTTGGAATTCATTTATTTCTTGCAGGGGTGGCTTGCTTTGGCTTTGGGGCATTTCATGTAACGGGTTTGTATGGTCCTGGGATATGGGTATCCGATCCTTATGGACTAACTGGAAAAGTACAAGCTGTAAATCCAGCGTGGGGTGCAGAAGGTTTTGATCCTTTTGTTCCGGGGGGAATAGCTTCTCATCATATTGCTGCGGGTACATTGGGTATATTAGCGGGCTTATTCCATCTTAGTGTCCGTCCGCCTCAACGTCTATATAAAGGATTACGTATGGGCAATATTGAAACTGTACTTTCCAGTAGTATCGCTGCTGTTTTTTTTGCAGCTTTCGTAGTTGCTGGAACTATGTGGTATGGGTCAGCAACGACCCCAATCGAATTATTTGGGCCTACTCGTTATCAGTGGGATCAGGGATACTTTCAGCAAGAAATATATCGAAGAGTTAGCAATGGTTTAGCCGAAAATCTTAGTTTATCAGAAGCTTGGTCTAAAATTCCCGAAAAATTAGCCTTTTATGATTATATTGGTAATAATCCGGCAAAAGGGGGATTATTCAGAGCAGGCTCAATGGACAATGGGGATGGAATAGCTGTTGGATGGTTAGGACATCCCGTCTTTAGAGATAAAGAAGGACGTGAGCTTTTTGTACGCCGTATGCCTACTTTTTTTGAAACATTTCCGGTTGTTTTGGTAGATGAGGAGGGAATTGTTAGAGCAGACGTTCCTTTTAGAAGAGCAGAATCCAAATATAGTGTTGAACAAGTAGGTGTAACGGTGGAGTTCTATGGTGGCGAACTTAATGGAGTAAGTTATTCTGATCCTGCTACTGTAAAAAAATATGCGAGGCGTTCTCAATTAGGGGAAATTTTTGAATTAGACCGGGCTACTTTGAAATCTGATGGTGTTTTTCGCAGCAGTCCAAGGGGTTGGTTCACTTTTGGTCATGCTACCTTTGCTTTGCTCTTCTTTTTCGGACACATTTGGCATGGCGCTAGAACATTGTTCCGAGATGTTTTTGCTGGTATTGATCCAGATTTGGATGCTCAAGTGGAATTTGGAACATTCCAAAAAGTGGGAGATCCAACTACAAGGAAACAGGCAGTTTGATACACATTGTTATAGTATCTTTCACCTCTCTTTTTTGATTTGACATGGGAAACATCTCCCATCCTTTCTTTGACTCTTTTTCTTTCTTTATATGGGAAATTATCCCAAATGACAAATGAATAGGTGTGGAAGTTATAATTGTAAATAAACCAGGATCGAATCTATGGAAGCATTGGTTTATACGTTCCCTTTTAGTTTCGACTTTAGGGATAATTTTTTTCGCTATCTTCTTCCGAGAACCACCTAAGGTTCCACCAACTCCAACTAAAAGAATAAAATAATTTCATTTAAGTAAGAAGTCCCCCTATCTGGGAGACTTCTTACTTAAATTAGTCTCCGTGTTCTTCGAATGGATCTCTTAATTGTTGAGAGGGTTGCCCAAACGCGGTATATAAGGCATACCCAGTAAAGCTTACAAGTAAACCAGATATGGAGATGGCGACTAAAGTTGCTGTTTCCATTTTTATAGAATTTCAAGATTACAATGGATCTACGAAAAGATCGTGTATTTACAACTACAACGGAATAGTATACAAAGTCAAC
>NW_028259661.1:30000-32097 GCF_056163025.1 Triticum urartu | reverse complement strand
GTCGTAAACCTAATTGGTTACTTCCAATTACGTAAATCAATAGTTCAAACCGCACTCAAAGGTAGGGCATTTCCCATTGATATAGGAACTTTTGTACCAGAAACAATAGTATCTCCAATTATAGCCCCTCTGGGATGTAAAATATATCTCTTCTCACCATCCCCATAGTGTATGAGACAAATGTATGCATTTCGATTAGGGTCGTATTCTATGGTTACGATTCTACCAGATATGTCTTTTTGATTCCGTCGAAAATCTATTTTACGGTATAGGCGCTTATGACCTCCCCCTCTATGCCTTGCGGTAATGATTCCTCTGGAATTACGACCTTTACCACAACGGTGCCGTCCATGGATCAAATTATTTCGTGGATTGGATTTCACTTGCCTGTCTACGGTTCCCTTGCGTGTGCTCGGGATAGGTGTTTTGTATAAATGTTTCGCCGTATTATTAAGTATTCTCCTTTAGTTTTTTTCTCTATCTAGAAGTGGAATAGAATAACCCGGTTGAAGGGTAATGATCATACGTCTGTAATGCATTGTATGGCCCAGAATAGGTCCTATTCTTCTACCTTTTCCAGGTAGTCGATGGCTATTCACAGCTACCACCTTAACACCAAAGAAGAGTTCGACCCAATGCTTTATTTCTGTCTTAGTGAATCCCGATTCGACATTAAAAGTATATTGATTCTTTCCCAATAAACGAAGACTTTTTTCTGTAAATACTGCGTATTTGATTCCATCCATAAATCGACTTTCCCTCCTATGCTCTGAGTTCCAGTATCGATAAGAATTCGAGTTCTTATTGTTCTTATGTTATGGTATGAATATACCATACCAATTCGTTATGTATGGATGATGGATGAGATTCCATGGATAGAGAGCCAGTTCCAATAGACTTATGGAATGTTCCCGTTCGTGTGCATCCAGCAGGAATTGAACCCGCAAATTTACCAATTATGAGTTGGGCGCTTTAACCATTCAGCCATGGATGCTTAACAGGGATCATCGTACATCGTAAATAACCAATTTTCATATAGAAAGACATATCATAGAAAAATGAAATCGAAAATATTCCGAGATGGCAAATATTCGGAGATGACTATGAAAACACCTCTCTGGATCCTCGAATTGAAAGAGAGATTGAGAGGGATCAAGAATCCTAATTCTCGCTATTTGGAATGGATCCAATTCTATTGAGTCTGACTCATAGTGATCATTTCTCTTTAGCAAAGAATGACCTTGGTTATCAAAGGATTGAACAACCGGGATCCATTTACTTATGATACCTAGTTGGCATTGATAACAAGGATCTAATGAATTATGAGTTTAATAGATCCTCTTTAGCAGAAAGACGTATATTCCTTGCTCATTATCAGACAATCACTTATTCCCAAACCTCGTGTGGGACTAATCGTTTTCATTTACCATCTCATGGAAAACCCTTTTCGTTCCGCTTAGCCCTATCGGGTATTTTAGTGATAGGTTCTGTAGGAACTGGACGATCCTATTTGGTCAAATACCTAACGAAAAATTACGATTTTCCTTTCATTAAGGTACGAGGGCTTCTTATTCCACAAGAACGAAAGCACCTTTTCATTCTTTCATATACTAGGGGTTTTTACTTGGAAAAGACAATGTTCCATACTAAAGGATTCGGGTCCATAACCACGAGTTCCAGTGCACTAGATCTTGTAGCACTTAGCAACGAAGCCCTATCCATTAGTATTCCACATAAGAAATCCATTCTAGAAAAAAATACAATTAGATTAGCTCTTCATAGACAAACTTGGGGTTTGCGAGCCAAGGTAAGATCGGCTCGGGATCATGGGACCCTTTTCTATCAGATAGGAGGGGCTCTTGTACAAAATAGACTTACTAAGTAATAACCCCATAGAATCTATCTATATAAAGATAAAGAGGCAATCGTGTCAGGAAGCGGGTTTTTCTTTGGCCAAAAGGTACTTCGAACTTGGAACGAGCATGAAGAGATTAACGAGACTTCTTTCTCTTTTGAGTTTTTCTGGCGGACCTGCCGCGCAAGATCTTTGGTCTTCCCCTGGAACCGATGAAAAAAAGTGGATCGCTTCTTATGTAC
>NW_028259661.1:0-12500 GCF_056163025.1 Triticum urartu | reverse complement strand
TTTTTTTAGTAGTCTTATAGTAGTCTTAGATTTTTCATTTTGATGAGCCTCGCTTTGAGGAATTCATGGAATAATCCATTTTCATGGAATAATGAATTAAGGAAGAAAGGATATGAGTCTACCGCTTACAAGAAAAGATCTCATGATAGTCAATATGGGCCCTCAACACCCATCAATGCATGGTGTTCTTCGACTGATCGTTACTCTCGATGGTGAGGATGTTATTGATTGTGAACCCATATTAGGGTATTTACACAGAGGAATGGAAAAAATCGCGGAAAACCGAACTATTATACAATACTTACCTTATGTAACAAGGATATAGAGAGATTGTAGAAAGGGGATAGGATAGTTATTTTTGCAAGAGACTTGTTGTAAATTCCTTAACTTAAGAAAGAAAAAAGAATAAAAACACAGATACATAACATAAAAAAAAGAATAAATAAGACGAGATTCGACCTCCCCCTACATATTTAATTTCCTCTCCTATACAAAAACTAGCAAGACCCACTCCATTGGTAATTCCATCAATAACACCCTTATCAAAAAACTCCGTGAGTTCGGTTAACCCTCTTATACCGAGGGTAAAGACCCTAGTATAGAAAATATCTATATAACCACGATTATATGACCAACTGTATATATTTTTTTTTACTTGATCTAAAAATTCTTTTTTAGGATTTCCTTTGTAAAAAGAGTTTATTAAATCCAAATTCTGAAAAAAAGAATAAGCGGATCCATAGAAGATATATGCTATGAATAAACCAAAGATAGCTAGACTTACAGAAGAAATTGCATTAGTAATAAATTCATATGAATTTACAAAAGAATTAGAACTTTCCTGGGTAAAGTTTATTGAGGGAGTTAACCACTTTGATAATATGGTTAACTCTGCTATTCCATTACCAATTCCTCCATTATCAAAAGAGATTCCTATGAATCCAATGAACAAAGTGAAAAGTAGTAATATAAGAAGAGGAAATAACATAGTATTTCCCGTTTCATGCGGATAGGCAAAAGTTTTTTTAGCCCCAAAAGACGTAGTAAAGGATCCTATCCTATTTCTTGTATTACCTTGAATTTTTGGTATTTTGTGAAAAAAAAGAAACTCCACTCTTCGTTGTTGATAAAACGAAATCCCTATTCACTCCTTTGGGTATCCTTTTTCCCCATAAGGATATTGAATACAAGGAACTCTCTTTAGTGCTACTGTAATTTTGAAAATGAACACGCAAATACCCATCAAATGTAAGTAAATATATCCGAAACATATAAAAGGCAGTTAATCCTGCAGTAAAGGAGGCTATTATTCCAAAAAAGGGCGAATACAACCAACTATTACTAAGGATTTCATCTTTGGACCAGAAGCAAGCAAGAGGTGGAATACCACAAAGAGAAAGTGTACCCCATAAAAAAGTAGTTCTTGTGATTGGAATGTATTTTCTTAAACCGCCCATAAGAACCATATTTTGACTTTTATCTGGTGAATATCCAACAAGAGGTTCCATTGAATGAATAACGGATCCGGATCCCAAGAACAATAAAGCTTTTGAATAAGCATGAGTGATCAAATGGAATAAAGCAGCTTGATAAGAACCTATACCTAGAGCTAACATCATATAACCCAATTGAGACATTGTAGAATAGGCTAAGCTTCTTTTAATATCTCTCTGAGCAAGAGCTAAAGTAGCTCCTAAGAATAGTGTTATTGTACCTACTAAAGAAATAAAAACTCATTATCAAAGGTAAAGATATGAAAAGAGGAAGAAGTCGAGCTAGAAGAAAAATTCCCGCAGCAACCATAGTTGCTGCGTGTATAAGAGCCGAAATAGGAGTGGGCCCTTCCATAGCATCGGGTAACCATACGTGAAGAGGGAATTGTGCGGATTTCGCAACTGCACCAAGGAATAATAAAAAAGCACACAAAGTAGTAAGTAAAGAGTTAATTCCATTATTAGGAATCCAGTTATTAGCTATTTTGAACAAATCCCTAAACTCTAAACTACCTGTTATCCAAAAAAAACCTAAAATTCCTAATAATAGACCAAAATCCCCTACACGATTAGTTACAAAAGCTTTTTGACAAGCACTCGCTGCGATTGGTCGTGTAAACCAAAAGCCTATCAATAAATAAGAACACATTCCCACGAGTTCCCAAAAAAAATAAATTTGTATCAAATTGGAGCTAGTAACCAATCCCAACATGGAAGTATTGAAAAAACTTATATAAACAAAAAATCTCAAATATCCTTCATCGTGAGACATATAACCATCACTATAAATAAGAACCAGGATTCCTACAGTAGTAATTAGTATTAACATAATAGAAGTAAGTGGGTCAATCAAGTATCCAAATTCTAAAGAAAAATCATTATTGACGGTCCAAGACCATAGATATTGATAGATCGAACTTCCATTTATTTGTTGAATAGACAGTTGAACTGAGAATACCATAGCTATACTTAAGAGTAAAACACTAGGAAAAGCCCATATGCGACGAAGATTTTTTGTTGCTGTCGGAATAAGAATAAGGCCAAATCCCATTGACATAATAACTGGAAGTGGGAGAAGAGGGATTACCCATGCATATTGATATGTATGTTCCATAAGAAAAGAAATTGCAATTTTTACTTCAATTTTTACTTCAATTTTTCTATAAAATTGTTTCCGATTCACCAAACCAATTCTTATCTCTTTCTGAAAGAATAAATAAAAAGAATAAGAAAAAATACTGAAATTCTTAATTTTTCCAAAATTTATCTCATTGAAATAATTAAAAATTAAGAATGGGTTTAGTTGGTTAAATTAAAAAAGTTAATAAAATAACTAGGTAACGAAGTTATTTTATTAACTAAATAAAGATATTTATAAAAATAAAAAAAAAAAAGTGGAATCATTTTACTTTCTATTCATAATTCATTTTTATATTTCTTTAAAACAAAGATGAAACAGCTCTCTTGTTCCATAATTAACTGATTGAGTGAATTCCAATGAAAACCTATGTTTATAAGAAATTATCGAATAGTCCTTACTTCATATAGAACTAAAATTCTAATGACTATAAATTACCTAAGTTTTAGAATGTCTTGTTTAAGAGACTCAGTATTTTTTGTTTTGATTGGAATTCCTTTCCTTTATGGAATACCATTCTGAACTTAATTAACTATTTTCATTTTCCCTTCTTTTTATCCCCCCGTCTTATCTTATATGGGGGATAGGCTTCCATACCATATATCTATATATGGAGTATACTTGATATATAAATAGATATAAATAGATTTAAATGAGAAACCCTTCTATATATTCTATATTATTAAAAAAAAAGTATAAAATATATAAAGAAAAAATGTTAAAAAATTCTTGTTGTCTTATCCGCATTAGACAAAATGAAGTAAAAAATAATTCAAAATTTAAGTATCTTTCAGTATCTAAGTATAAATACTAATAAAAAGAAGAAAGAAGGATTGATTTGCAGCAATAGATGTCTTTCACATACAACTAGAAAAAAGTAATTTCCTTTTTGAATGGCAGTTCCAAAAAAACGTACTTCAATGTCAAAAAAGCGTATTCGTAAAAATATTTGGAAGAAAAAGACTTATTTTTCCATAGTACAATCTTATTCTTTAGTAAAATCAAGATCATTTTCGAGCGGTAATGAGCATCCAAAACCAAAGGGTTTTTCTGGGCAACAAACAAATAATAAGATTTTGGAATAATATGAATTGACTTATCAAAAAAGAATTCCAATTATTTAATAATTTGGATTCTTCTTTGAATGTACTTTTATGTGTCGAATTACTCGGTACAATATTCTTAGAACAAAAAACCCCTCTTATCTTATATATACAAGAAAAAAAAAGTTTTGTTTGGTATACTGTGTGCTAAGTATTCTTTTCCTATCAATGAACTTTTCATAATTTTCCTAATAGAATCCTCATATTCTATTAGGAAAATTATGAAAAGTGGAGTATTCTTACAATAGGACTTACAACTTCCACCTATCTTCTCCAAAATCATAAGGTTAGTAAATCTTATTAATAAGAGCATAAAGACTTTCATTCTAGAAATTTTTAAAAAATCCAAAAAGCCTTTTCTATTTATCCATTTTATTTTAATTTCATCATTAAATAGAAACCCTTTTGGATTTTTTTCATTGTATTGAAAGAATTTTCAAAATGTAAAGGGGAAATTAATTAGAAAAAATTAGTTCTATAATTGCAAGTTAGAAAAAAGAAGTTCCAACTCTTTCAAGCAGTGTTTGTGTTTCTATTGGGCAAAGCAAGAGTTTATTGTAAAAAAAAAAAATGGAAACGATACTACCAAACGAAGTCTATTTTAATGAAAACTCTAATGTTCCTAAATTTTATGGACTTTCCCAATATCGACGATTCCCAAGATAATAGCTATTATTCTTTTAAGTTACCTATTATTTGAAGTTAGCCGCCATGGTGAAATTGGTAGACACGCTGCTCTTAGGAAGCAGTGCTCAAGCATCTCGGTTCGAATCCGAGTGGCGGCATTCTTGAAAAAGAATACAATAGATTAGAAATCAATTCGAAATTTACAATTTTGTAATGGGACCTTCCCCTTATGCTATTTGCAACTTTAGAACATATACTAACTCATATCTCTTTCTCAACGATTTCAATTGTGATTACGATTCATTTTATAACCTTATTAGTTCGTGAACTTGGAGGATTACGCGATTCGTCAGAAAAAGGAATGATAGTTACTTTTTTCTCTATAACAGGATTCTTAGTTTCTCGTTGGGCTTCCTCGGGACATTTTCCATTAAGTAATTTATATGAGTCATTGATCTTCCTTTCATGGGCCCTGTATATTCTTCATACCATTCCTAAAATACAGAACTCTAAAAATGATTTAAGCACAATAACTACGCCAAGTACTATTTTAACGCAAGGCTTTGCCACATCGGGTCTTTTAACTGAAATGCATCAATCCACGATACTAGTACCTGCTCTACAATCTCAGTGGTTAATGATGCATGTCAGTATGATGTTATTAAGCTATGCAACTCTTTTGTGCGGATCCTTATTATCTGCCGCTATTCTAATCATTAGATTTCGAAATAATTTCCATTTCTTTTCTAAAAAGAAAAAAAATGTTTTAAATAAAACATTTTTCTTTAGTGATATTAAATATTTTTATGCAAAAAGAAGTGCTTTAAAAAGAACCTCTGTCCCTTCATTTCCAAATTATTACAAATATCAATTAACGGAGCGTTTGGATTCTTGGAGTTATCGTGTCATTAGCCTAGGATTTACCCTTTTAACCGTAGGTATTCTTTGTGGAGCAGTATGGGCTAATGAGGCCTGGGGATCCTATTGGAATTGGGATCCTAAGGAAACTTGGGCATTTATTACTTGGACCATATTCGCAATTTATTTACATAGTAGAACAAATCCAAATTGGAAGGGTACGAATTCTGCACTTATAGCTTTGATAGGATTTCTTATAATTTGGATTTGTTATTTTGGTATAAATCTATTAGGAATAGGCTTACATAGTTATGGTTCGTTTACATTAACACCTAAATGATTACATAAAATAAAACCTTCATGAAATGAAGGTTTTTACTTTTATGTTTTATTTGAGAACCCCTTGAACGCCTTATCAAAGGGTTCTCAAAAATTCGAGATAGATCTAATTATACTTTTTTACTTATTTCTGCATTATATACTTTTTTACTTATTTCTGCATTAATAGAGCAGACGAGTAAAAAAAAGCAAACCTATTTAGGATAATAATTGGATAAGAGAGCCTCTACCCTGTCAACGGATAGGGAGAGAACAAAATCTGGATAAATACCAATTCCTATTACTGGTAAAAAGATACAGATTAAAATAAAGAGTTCTCGTGGTCCAGAATCCACAAAATTTGCGTTTGGAACATTAAATAGCTTGTATCCATAGAACATCTGGCGTAACATAGATAATAAATAAATAGGAGTTAATATCATTCCAATTGCCATTACAAAAGTAATTAGTGTTTTTGGCATTAACAGAAATTTTGGACTAGTAATTAGTCCAAAAAATACTACTAATTCTGCGACAAAACCACTCATTCCTGGTAAGGCAAGAGAAGCCATTGAAAAGCTACTAAACATGGTAAAAATTTTAGGCATTGGGATAGATATTCCCCCCAGTTCTTCGAGATAAACAAGACGCATTCTATCAGAAGCGGTTCCTGCCAAGAAAAAAAGTGTAGCACCAATAAATCCATGGGATAATATTTGTAAAATAGCTCCATTGAGTCCAATGTTGGTTATGGAACCAATTCCTATAATTATGAAACCCATGTGAGATACAGAGGAATAAGCTATTCTTTTTTTGAAATTTCGTTGACCAAGAGAAGTTGAAGCTGCATAGATTATTTGGATCGCTCCTATTATTACTAACCAGGGCGAAAATAGATAATGAGCATGAGGTAACAATTCCATGTTGATCCGAATCAATCCATATGCTCCCATCTTTAATAATATTCCCGCTAAAAGCATACATGTACTATAATGTGCTTCCCCATGGGTATCTGGTAACCACGTATGTAGGGGTATAATCGGCAATTTGACAGCATAAGCAATAAGGAAGCCAAAATATAAAAGTATTTCCAAGGTTGCAGGGTATGATTGATTAATTAATCTTTCCAAATCTAATCCTGGTTCGTTGGAACCATATAAGCCCATACCCAGAACTCCGATTAAGAAAAAAATGGAACCGCCTGCAGTATACAAAATAAACTTTGTAGCTGAATATAGACGCCTCTTCCCCCCCCACATGGATAAAAGTAAGTAAACAGGAATTAATTCTAACTCCCACATGATAAAAAAAAGTAAAAGGTCTCGCGAAGAAAATAATCCTATTTGACCACTATACATTGCGAGCATCAGGAAATAGAATAATCGCGAATTCCGTGTAATTGGCCAAGCTGCTAAAGTAGCTAAAGTAGTGATAAATCCTGTCAATAAAATAGATCCTAATGAAAGTCCATCGATTCCCAATCTCCAGTGGAAATCGAAGACATCTATCCATTTATAATCCTCCTTTAATTGGATTAAGGGATCCTCCAGTTGGAAATGATAACAGAACGCATAAGTCATTAGAAGGAATTCTAATAAACAAATAGATATAGTATACCACCTAACGACTTTGTTTCCCTTATGAGGTAAAAAGAAAATTAATGAACCTGCAAATATCGGCAAAACAACAAGTATTGTTAACCAAGGAAAATAACTCATGATAAAGTGATAAAGACAAGATACGTTTTGACCAGAAAAGCCCGTGCTCGATTATTTCGAGCACAGGCTTCTTCGGTAAAGAGGAATCAGACGATTCGAGTGAAGTTTTTTGTAACGTATCAATAAGATAGAGCCATGCTACGTGTTGTTTCAGGCCCTAAATAAACGCGGACACTTAAAAAATCTGTCGGGCAGGCAGATTCACATCTCTTACAACCCACACAATCTTCGGTTCTCGGCGCGGAAGCAATTTGCTTGGCTTTACATCCATCCCAGGGTATCATTTCTAATACATCTGTTGGACAAGCTCGTACACATTGAGTGCATCCTATACATGTATCGTAAATTTTTACGGAATGTGACATTGGATCTATAAATTTTTCTTTTCAACATAAAATTTTTCGATCTGGTAAAAATGAAATTAGTACTATAATGAGTCATATGTATTGTAGACACCAGACGAAGCAATGGTTTATCCAAACTTCAAAAAAAAAAATCTATTTTTTAATCTGTTTGTGAGAAAGCGTGAAGAGAGCCAAGAGACTTTAATTTTGGATTTCAACAATAAATAAGAAATAAGAAAGAATTTTACGAATTGTACAGACGAATTCGAATTAGCCAATAAATTGGCTATCGTCTTTTCAATATAAATTATTGCAATATTCAAATTGCAATATCAATGAATTACAAATACAAAAATTCATTTAAGTGAAAAAGAATACTATGCAATAATCTACTAAAAAAAATGGATATTCTCAAATAATACTAAGAAAATAGTATTGATTTCTATTTATTTTAATATGTGCGCCTTTGTTTAGAGGATTCTATGTCTAATTATTCAAAAGTCTAATTATTCAATAAATTAGATTGATTGATACGAGTGGATTTCCTATTACGATGGATGGAAGAAAGAATGGATAGTCCAATAGCGGCTTCAGCAGCTGCAAGGGCTATAACAAAAATTGCGAAAATATCTCCTTTTAATTGGCGACTATCAAATAGATCAGAAAATGTTACGAGATTTAGATTAATTGAATTCAGTATAAGTTCAAGACATATTAGAGCTCTAACCATGTTTCGGCTTGTGATCAATCCATAGATACCAATCGAAAATAAATAGACACTCAAAAAAAGTACATGCTCAAACATCATTAACTAACTCCTTATCAATCTCGATTCATTTCAATATGAGGGCAAGAATTGAACCGATTCAATTAATTACAATAGAACAATTACACAACAAAAGAAAAAAAAAAAAAAAAAAAAGGAGGTATTTGTTGGCAGTAGATGGATTTTACTAAATCAAAATTGTGATTCTTTAGTTATTTATTTTAGATTTGCAATTCTTATAATTTGTACTTTTTCTAAGTTTTCTTATTGCCGAGCCATAGTAATTGCACCTATTAAAGAAACTAGAAGAATTATGGAAATGAGTTCAAACGGAAGATAAAAATCGGTTGCTAAATGAATTCCAATTTGTTGAACATTATTTATGAGACCCTGTTCTACTATTTGGTTTGATCTTGTAGTCCAAAGAATTCCATACCACGACGTATCTGGGATAGTAGTCATTAGTGAAAAAACAATAGTTATACAAACGAGTGAAGTGAACCCATCTCCAATAGTCCAATAATTCTTATCTTTAGACCATTCTGAGCCATTTACGAACATTACAGCGAATATGATCAAGACATTTATGGCTCCCACATAAATAAGAAGTTGTGCGACAGCTACAAAGTAGGAATTTAATAAAAAATAGAATAAGGATATACAAACAAGAACTAATCCCAGCGAAAAGGCAGAATAAATGGGGTTGGTAAGTAATACTACTCCTAGACCCCCTAGTAGAAGAACAAATCCCCCAAATAGCATAAGAATCTCATGTATTGGTCCAGGTAAATCCATTATGGATAAAAAGAAATTAATAGTATAAAATTTTTCATGAACTGACTAAAACTAAAGGATTCAAGGAAGGAAAAAAGGATTAGGGTATTTTTTTGTGTATAAACTTATAGTTATAAATTATATTATATCACGAAAATCTAGTCTGATTTAAAATAAGAAATAATTTCCAATAAGCAGTAGTTTTTCGTTTTTCTTTATAGTTTAATTTTAAAGTTTAATAAAGAATTATTAGATTTTTATAACAGAAAGACAAAATCAAAGTTTAGTAATCAGTAATCGTTCTTGAATTCGAAGATTTTTCTTTGTTTATTTTACTTTCAGACGAATTCCTAATTGTTTGAATTGTGTAATCTCCCATTATGGAGATTGGTAACCGACTTAAAGCAATTTGATTGTAATTCAATTCATGACGATCATAGGTAGAAAGTTCATATTCTTCAGTCATTGATAAACAGCTTGTTGGACAGTACTCAACACAATTGCCACAAAATATACAAACTCCGAAATCAATACTATAATTAAGCAATTGTTTTCTTTTAATATCCTTTTCAAATCTCCAATCCACAACGGGTAAATCTATCGGACATACGCGAACACATACTTCACAAGCAATACATTTATCAAATTCAAAGTGGATTCGCCCTCGGAAACGCTCTGGTGTAATTGATTTTTCATAAGGGTAGTGAATCGTTATAGGTAAACGATTTGTGTGGGATAAGGTAGTTATGAAACTTTGACCTATGTACCTTGTAGCACGTATTGTTTGTTGACCATAACTCATGAACCCAGTTACCATAGGGAACATATTCATTCTAAATATCTATGAAAAAGATATGTTTCTTTCTCTTGTTTGAGAGAGCTTTTGTGTTGAAAATATTCTTACTATTATTGTATTATCTTATTTATAGTGAAACAAGTTGAGAAGAGGTTGTTAATAAGAGATTGCCCAGGGAAATAGGTAAAAGAAATTTCCATCCAAGATTTAATAACTGATCCATTCTCATCCTCGGTAAAGTCCATCTTATTGTGATAGAAATGAAGAGAAATAAATAAGCTTTAGTTAATGTAATAAATATACCCATTGTCATTTCCAAAATTCCAACTGCTTTATTCATTTGGAAAAAATCAAAAAAGGATATATAGGGAATAGATAAATTCCACCCGCCCAAGTAGAGAACTGTTACAAATAAAGAAGAAACTAATAAATTTAGGTAAGAAACAAGATAAAATAAACCATATTTGATACCGGAATATTCAGTTTGGTAACCTGCTACTAATTCTTCCTCCGCTTCTGGTAAATCAAAGGGTAATCTTTCACATTCTGCCAAAGAAGAAATTAAAAAAACCAGAAAACCTATAGGCTGACGCCAAATATTCCATCCAAAAAAACCGTATTTTGACTGTGCTTCAACTATATCAACTGTACTTGAACTGTTAGATAATCATAGTCGGTGATAACATCACAGTTCCCACCGCTATTTCAAAACCGTACATGAAACCTTAGCTTCATACGGCTTCTCTATGATCAGAAAAAGGAAAGGACTGTTTTGTTCCTAGCCCCGGGGGCGTAGATAGAATTAGATAAAATAAAATAGATTTGAAAGTCCTAAATTAGACCAAAGGAATTCCGTCTGCTAGAATAAGAAAAAGCGCTTCCGAATTGATCTCATCCTTTATAATATAATGAAAATTTTTCTTTGTTCAGTAATAACTTAATCTTGGAATAAAACACTTGTTACTTGTTATAGGAATTCAATTAATAAATGGAAAGAGTTGGGTATTAGTTCATGAGCAATTCTGCATGAATATGGATAGAGGAAGGAAATAATGAAAATTTTTTCTAGTGCACTCCATATCTTTTTTACTATTCTTCTTTCCCCAGGGAGGGGGTATTTAAAAAGAAAAAATGGATAAAGGGTTAATTCGTTCTTGATAGCCATTTCCTTAACAAGTGAATGGGAACATACTCTGGATCGGAATCCGAAGAAAGTACTACTTGATAATTTCTACAAATTGCAAGTCCTTATTATGATTCCTTTTATGGGCAAAAATCTCTAATGTTTTAGATTTTCCATTACTAATCCTTTATGTACTTTAGTGTTCCTAACCCTTCACTAACTTTTGGTGGATTCTTCTTATGGATTATTAAGTTATAGTAATAACTAGGAGTATTCTAGTAATGGAATTCCATATCGTGAATCCTTTATTCTTGGCCGCTTCAAGATATGATGACTAATTAAAAAATATCAACCTTGGGATAAAGAGTTTACACTGCTTATGTTTACTTCCACTTTTTTCTTGTACGTAGGAAATGAGATTTTTTCTTTTTACTACAAATTTATAAGCTGTTTTGTTTCACTCATATAGCTATCTAGTTTAACTTACCAACCCAAATACTAAATAAGAAAAGGAATATAAATAGTTAATGGATTTTATAGGAAAAAGATCTATTTTAACGAATCACACGTAGAGATATTGCTAGCACACAAAAAGTTAATGGTATTTCATAACTAATGGATTGAGCAGCAGCTCGTAGACCGCCTGAAAAAGAATATTTATTATTTGAGCTATATCCTGCCATAAGAAGACCAATAGGAGCTATACTTGAAATGGCAATCCATAAAAAAACACCAATACTAAGATCGGCTAAAACAAAATGATATCCCAAAGGGATAACTAAAAAACTTAATAAAACTGATATGACTGCTATAGAGGGTCCAATGCTAAATAAAGAAATATCTCCTCGGGATGGCAGAATATCTTCTTTAAAAAGTAGCTTAGTCCCATCTGCTATAGCTTGAAGCAGGCCCAGGGGGCCAGCATATTCAGGACCAATACGTTGTTGTATCGACGCAGATATTTCTCTTTCTAACCACACAATTACGAGTACCTCTATTGTTATTCCCAAAAGGAGGGTCAAAATGGGTAGAATCGATATCAGTCCATAGACTTCTTTTAATAATTCCAATTTCGAAAAAGAATTGATAGTTTCTACCTCTACCCTATCTATTATCATTTCAACGATCAACTTCCCCCATAATGATATCTATACTACCTAATATCGTCATGATATCAGCCAATTTCATTTTTTTAACTAGCTGAGGAAGAATTTGCAAATTAATAAACCCGGGTGGACGGATTTTCCATCTCCAGGGGAAAAGGCTATCATCTCCTACTAGATAAATCCCTAATTCACCTTTTGGGGCTTCTACTCTTACATAAAGCTCTTGTCTTGACAATTCAAAATTGGGCGAAGGTTTTTTACCAAGAAATTTATACTCAAAATCATTCCATTCAGAATTATTTTCTTTCTTAAAGCGTCGGACTTCTAAATTTTCAT
>NW_028259660.1:0-32118 GCF_056163025.1 Triticum urartu | reverse complement strand
GGAACAACAATCTTGCCTATCTATTAAAAAGAAGTGAATTAGCGCCAGCAGATTTAGTAATGTGCCAGGAAAAATTGGTACAAGAAGCCGTGGATACACTTCTTGATAGTGGGTCCCGCGGGCAACCGACGAGGGATGGTCACAATAAAGTATACAAATCACTTTCAGATGTAATTGAAGGTAAAGAGGGAAGGTTTCGCGAGACTCTGCTTGGGAAACGGGTCGATTACTCGGGGCGTTCTGTCATTGTTGTGGGTCCTTCGCTTTCATTACATCAATGTGGATTACCTCTAGAGATAGCAATAAAGCTTTTTCAGCTATTTGTAATTCGCGATTTAATCACGAAACGCGCCACTTCTAATGTAAGGATTGCTAAAAGGAAAATTTGGGAAAAAGAACCCATTGTATGGGAAATACTTCAAGAAGTTATGCGGGGACATCCTGTACTGTTAAATAGAGCACCTACCCTGCATAGATTAGGCATACAGGCCTTTCAACCCACTTTAGTAGAGGGGCGTACTATTTCTTTACACCCATTAGTGTGTAAGGGTTTCAATGCGGACTTTGATGGAGATCAAATGGCTGTTCATCTACCTTTATCCTTGGAAGCTCAGGCAGAAGCCCGTTTACTTATGTTTTCTCATATGAATCTCTTATCTCCCGCTATTGGGGATCCTATTTGCGTACCAACCCAAGACATGCTTATCGGGCTTTATGTATTAACGATTGGAAAGCGTCGAGGTATTTGTGCAAATAGATATAATAGTTGCAGAAACTACCCAAATCTAAAAGTAAATTACAATAATAATAATAATTTTAAATATAGGAAAGATAAAGAACCCCATTTTTCTAGTTCTTATGATGCACTGGGAGCTTATAGACAAAAACTAATCAGTTTAGATAGTCCCTTGTGGCTACGATGGAACCTGGATCAACGCGTCATTGGGTCAAGAGAAGTTCCGATTGAAGTTCAATATGAATCTTTGGGGACTTATCATGAGATTTATGCCCACTATCTAATAATGGGAAATAGAAAAAAAGAAATTCGTTCGATATACATTCGAACCACTCTTGGTCATATTTCTTTTTATAGAGAAATAGAGGAAGCCATACAAGGATTTAGTCAGGCCTATTCATACACTACCTAAACAAGAAAGTTAGATTCGGCGATGCCCCTCCCCTTTCGGGGGGCATTCCGATTTCCCTAGTATCATCATTATTTGCCACGCGAATCCAGATTGAGATTGAGGCAATTAAGTTAATTAAATTTTCGAATCACTGACTCAGGCCCATTGTCGAATCCTACTCAGCAATTGTCGAATCCTACTCAGCCGAAAAGGGGGTACTTATGTATGGCGGAACGGGCCAATCTGGTCTTTCATAATAAAGAGATAGACGGAACTGGTATGAAACGACTTATTAGCAGATTAATAGATCATTTTGGAATGGGATATACATCCCATATACTGGATCAACTAAAGACTCTGGGCTTCCATCAAGCCACTACTACATCGATTTCGTTAGGAATCGAGGATCTTTTAACAATACCCTCTAAGGGATGGTTAGTCCAAGACGCGGAACAACAGAGTTTTCTTTTGGAGAAACACTATTATTATGGGGCTGTACACGCGGTAGAAAAATTACGCCAATCTGTTGAGATATGGTATGCGACAAGTGAATATTTGAAACAAGAAATGAATTCAAATTTTCGGATAACGGATCCTTCTAATCCAGTCTATCTAATGTCTTTTTCAGGAGCCAGAGGAAATGCATCTCAAGTACACCAATTAGTAGGTATGAGAGGATTAATGTCGGACCCTCAAGGACAAATGATTGATTTACCTATTCAAAGCAATTTACGCGAGGGACTTTCTTTGACAGAATATATAATTTCCTGCTATGGAGCCCGCAAAGGGGTTGTAGATACTGCTGTGCGAACAGCAGATGCTGGATATCTTACACGTAGACTTGTTGAAGTAGTTCAACATATTATTGTGCGTAGAAGAGATTGTGGTACTATCCGAGGTATTTCTGTAAGTCCTCAAAATGGGATGACGGAAAAACTTTTTGTCCAAACACTAATTGGTCGTGTATTAGCAGACGATATATATATCGGTTCACGATGCATTGCCGCGCGAAATCAAGATATTGGAATTGGATTAGTCAATCGATTCATAACTGCCTTTCGAGCACAACCATTTCGAGCACAACCAATATATATTAGAACCCCCTTTACTTGCCGAAGCACTTCTTGGATCTGTCAATTATGCTATGGCCGGAGTCCTACTCATAGTGATCTGGTCGAATTGGGAGAAGCCGTAGGTATTATTGCAGGTCAATCAATTGGGGAGCCAGGGACTCAACTAACATTAAGAACTTTTCATACTGGCGGAGTATTCACAGGGGGTACTGCCGACCTTGTACGATCCCCTTCGAATGGAAAAATAAAATTCAATGAGAATTTGGTTCACCCCACACGTACCCGTCATGGGCAGCCTGCTTTTCTATGTTATATAGACTTGCATGTAACTATTCAGAGTCAAGATATTCTATATAGTGTGAATATTCCCTCAAAAAGCTTGATTCTAGTGCAAAATGATCAATATGTAAAATCCGAACAAGTAATTGCGGAGATTCGTGCCGGAACGTCCACTTTACATTTTAAAGAAAGGGTACAAAAGCATATTTATTCTGAATCAGACGGCGAAATGCACTGGAGTACTGATGTTTACCATGCGCCCGAATATCAATATGGTAATCTTCGCCGATTACCAAAAACAAGCCATTTATGGATATTGTCAGTAAGTATGTGCAGATCCAGTATAGCGTCTTTTTCACTCCACAAGGATCAAGATCAAATGAATACTTATGGTAAAAAAGATAGGGAAATTCTTGATTATTCAACGTCGGATCGAATCATGTCCAATGGCCATTGGAATTTTATCTATCCTTCTATTTTTCAAGATAATTCAGATTTGTTGGCGAAAAAGCGAAGAAATAGGTTCGTCATTCCATTACAATATCATCAAGAACAAGAGAAAGAACTAATATCCTGTTTTGGGATTTCGATTGAAATCCCCCTTATGGGTGTTTTACGTAGAAATACTATTTTTGCTTATTTTGACGATCCCCGATACAGAAAAGATAAAAAGGGTTCAGGAATTGTTAAATTTAGATATAGGACCCTAGAAGAAGAATATAGGACTCGAGCGGAAGACTCAGAAGAGGAATATGAGACCCTAGAAGACGAATACAGGACCCGAGAGGACGAATATGAATATGAAACCCTAGAAGAATCTAAATATGGAATCCTAGAAGACGAATACGAATATGAAACCCTAGAAGACGAATATGGGAGCCCAGAAAACGAATATGGGAACCCAGAGAACGAATATAGGACTTTAGAGAAAAGACTCAGAAGAGGAATATGGGAGCCCAGAGAGCAAATATAGGACCCAAGAGGACGAATATGGAACTCTAGAGGAAGACTCAGAAGACGAATATGGCAGCCCCGGGGAAAGCGCAGAGGAAAAATATGGTACTTTAGAGGAAGACTCAGAAGAAGATTCAGAGGACGAATACGAGAGCCCAGAGGAAGATTCCATCTTAAAAAAAGAGGGTTTGATTGAGCATCGAGGAACAAAAGAATTTAGTCTAAAATACCAAAAAGAAGTAGATCGGTTTTTTTTCATTCTTCAAGAACTTCATATCTTGCCGAGATCTTCATCCCTAAAGATACTTGACAATAGTATTATTGGAGTGAATACACAACTCACAAAAAATACAAGAAGTCGACTAGGCGGACTGGTCCGAGTGAAGAGAAAAAAAAGCCATACGGAACTCAAAATATTTTCCGGAGATATTCATTTTCCTGAAGAGGCGGATAAGATATTAGGTGGCTGTTTGATACCGCCAGAAAGACAAAAAAAAGATTCTAAGGAATCAAAAAAAAGGAAAAATTGGGTCTATGTTCAACGGAAAAAAATTCTCAAGAGCAAGGAAAAGTATTTTGTTTCCGTTCGCCCTACAGTGGCATATGAAATGGACGAAGGAAGAAATTTAGCAACACTTTTCCCGCAGGATCTCTTGCAAGAAGAAAATAATCTCCAAATTCGACTTGTCAATTTTATTTCTCATGAAAATAGCAAGTTAACTCAAAGAATTTATCACACAAATAGTCAATTTGTTAGAACTTGCTTAGTAGTGAATTGGGAACAAGAAGAAAAAGAAAAGGCTGGTGCTTCCCTTGTTGAGGTAAGAGCAAATGATCTTATTCGCGATTTCCTAAGAATTGAGTTAGTCAAGTCCACTATTTCGTATACACGAAAAAGGTATGGTAGGACAAGTGCAGGACCGATTCCCCATAATAGGTTAGATCGCGCCAATATCAATTCTTTTTATTCCAAGGCGAAGATTGAATCACTTAGCCAACATCCAGAAGCTATTGGCACTTTGTTGAATCGAAATAAAGAATACCACTCTTTGATGATTTTGTCGGCATCCAACTGTTCTCGAATTGGTTTATTCAAGAATTCAAAACATCCCAATGCGATAAAAGAATGGAATCCTAGAATTCCTATTCGAGAAATTTTTGGGCCCTTAGGCGCTATTGTAGCTAGTATATCGCATTTTTCTTCATCTTACTATTTACTAACGCATAATAAAATCCTGTTAAAAAAATATTTGTTCGTTGACAATTTAAAACAAACCTTCCAAGTACTTCAAGAACTTAAATACTCTTTAATAGATGAAAATAAAAGGATTTCTAATTTCGATAGTAACATAATGTTGGATCCATTCCTTTTGAATTGTCACTTTGTCCATCATGATTCTTGGGAAGAGACATTGGCAATAATTCACCTTGGACAATTTATTTGTGAAAATGTATGTCTATTTAAATCGCACATAAAAAAATCCGGTCAAATTTTCATTGTAAATATGAATTCCTTTGTTATAAGAGCAGCTAAACCTTATTTGGCCACTACAGGAGCAACTGTTAATGGTCATTATGGAGAAATCCTTTACAAGGGAGATAGGTTAGTTACGTTTATATATGAAAAATCGAGATCTAGTGACATAACGCAAGGTCTTCCAAAAGTGGAACAAATCTTTGAAGCGCGTTCAATTGATTCATTATCCCCGAATCTCGAAAGGAGAATTGAGGATTGGAATGAGCGTATACCAAGAATTCTTGGGGTCCCTTGGGGATTCTTGATTGGAGCTGAGCTAACCATAGCCCAAAGTCGTATCTCTTTGGTTAATAAAATCCAAAAGGTTTATCGATCCCAAGGGGTACAGATCCATAATAGACATATAGAGATTATTATACGCCAAGTAACATCAAAAGTGCGGGTTTCCGAAGATGGAATGTCTAATGTTTTTTCGCCTGGGGAATTAATCGGACTATTGCGAGCGGAACGAGCAGGACGAGCTTTGGATGAATCGATCTATTATCGGGCAATCTTATTGGGAATAACAAGGGCTTCCCTGAATACCCAAAGTTTCATATCTGAAGCAAGTTTTCAAGAAACTGCTCGAGTTTTAGCAAAAGCTGCCCTACGAGGTCGCATTGATTGGTTGAAAGGCTTGAAAGAAAACGTAGTTCTGGGGGGGATTATACCTGTTGGTACCGGATTCCAAAAATTTGTGCATCGTTCCCCACAAGACAAGAACCTTTATTTCGAAATAAAAAAAAAAAATCTATTCGCGTCGGAAATGAGAGATTTTTTGTTTCTCCATACAGAATTAGTTTCTTCAGATTCTGACGTAACAAACAATTTTTATGAGACATAAGAACCCCCATAAAAATATTTTTTACTTTACTAGACTTTTGAACTTAGAACACTAACAGGTCAAATTTTAGATTTTTAAGATTTTTATTTTAATAAGTAAAACAAGTCAGTTAATTCATTAAGGTGGTTATGTTTATACCATGTATCAATGGCCAACTCTTATCTTAGTACAAGGTTCTCTCGGAACAATTATTATTTATTTCAAGCTATTTCGGATCTTTCTTAATCTTCAAAAAGAACTAAATTCCGTAATGGAATGGTAGGATTAAAAAAAAGGAAGTGTGGAAAAAATGACAAGAAGATATTGGAACATTAATTTGAAAGAGATGATAGAAGCAGGAGTTCATTTTGGTCATGGTATTAAGAAATGGAATCCTAAAATGGCCCCTTACATTTCGGCAAAGCGTAAAGGTACTCATATTATAAATCTCGCTAGAACGGCTCGTTTTTTATCAGAAGCTTGTGATTTAGTTTTTGATGCAGCAAGTCAGGGAAAAAGTTTCTTAATTGTTGGTACCAAAAAAAGAGCAACAGATTTAGTAGCATCAGCTGCAATAAGGGCTCGTTGTCATTATGTTAATAAAAAGTGGTTCAGTGGTATGTTAACGAATTGGTCGATTACGAAAACTAGACTTTCTCAATTTAGAGACTTAAGAGCAGAAGAAAAAATGGGAAAATTCCACCATCTCCCAAAAAGAGATGTGGCAATCTTGAAGAGAAAATTATCTACTTTGCAAAGGTATCTCGGCGGGATCAAATATATGACGAGATTGCCAGACATTGTGATCGTCCTTGATCAGCAAAAAGAGTATATAGCTCTTCGGGAATGTGCCATTTTGGGGATTCCTACTATTTCTTTAGTCGATACAAATTGTGACCCGGATCTCGCGAATATATCGATTCCAGCCAACGATGACACTATGACTTCAATTCGATTGATTCTTAACAAATTAGTATTTTCAATTTGTGAGGGCCGTTCTCTCTATATAAGAAATCGTTGATTAAGAATATATAGTGAATTCTTGGGCAACTGCGTAAATTTATGGAATCACTTACTTTACTATATCTTTTTTTTTGCATAGAATTTTTTTTGCATAGAAAAAAGAAGGGGAATATTGATATATATTAGAGGGTATTGATATATATTATGATCTGATGTGCTTTCTTGGTATCCTAAATATAAGATTAATACTTCAAGTTGCTGAGTTGAGAAAGAGATGGTTGAATCAAAAGAATTCCTTTTTTGAAGTTCAATTTTTATCAGAGGACAATATGAATATTATACCTTGTTCCATTAAAACACTCAAGGGGTTATACGATATATCGGGTGTAGAAGTAGGCCAACACTTCTATTGGCAAATAGGAGGTTTCCAAATTCATGCCCAAGTACTCATCACTTCTTGGGTCGTAATTACTATCTTGCTAGGTTCAGTTGTCATAGCTGTTCGGAATCCACAAACCATCCCGACCGACGGTCAGAATTTTTTTGAATATGTCCTTGAGTTTATTCGAGACTTGAGCAAAACTCAGATTGGAGAAGAATATGGTCCCTGGGTTCCCTTTATTGGAACTATGTTCCTTTTTATTTTTGTTTCGAATTGGTCGGGTGCTCTTTTACCTTGGAAAATTATAGAGTTACCCCATGGGGAATTAGCAGCGCCCACGAATGATATAAATACTACTGTTGCTTTAGCTTTACTCACGTCAGCGGCATATTTTTATGCTGGTCTTAGCAAAAAAGGATTGAGCTATTTCGAGAAATATATTAAACCAACTCCAATCCTTTTACCAATTAACATCCTAGAAGATTTCACAAAACCATTATCGCTTAGCTTTCGACTTTTCGGGAATATATTGGCGGATGAATTAGTCGTTGTTGTTCTTGTTTCTTTAGTCCCCTTAGTAATCCCTATACCGGTCATGTTTCTTGGATTATTTACAAGCGGTATTCAAGCTCTTATTTTTGCAACATTAGCCGCAGCCTATATAGGTGAATCCATGGAGGGTCATCATTGAATTGACTCTTTTTGGAAATAGTATTTTTTTTTTTTGCAGCTTAGCTCAATTCATGCATGGTTCCAGATAATCTGCTTGGTTGCAAAAAAATAGTTAGAAATGCGTATGAATATATAGCCTAGAGTTGTAGGAGAGAGAATAGAATAGACTATATTATGGAATTTTCAAAGTATATATGCATTAAGGAGGGTGGAGTCAGGCTAGATCTATACTATAATATCCTTAATGTCTATAAGTGGAGTCCTCTTTTATGCAGGTTTCCACTTTAAGCAATGATTTTAGAATCCGATTCAATAGAAAATGAGAAAATATGCAAACAAAATAGAAGAAACAAATGTATATATATAGGATATTATATTATATATTCCTAGGTTAGATTCATTATCTAATCCGATATATGGATATGGAATTCCCTTCTATGTAGTTCGGACAATTCACATTATCATTTCAATTTGATTTCAATTTGTACTTTTTAGTTACTTTACTTCTCCCCAATAGAGCTTAGAAGTAAGAATTTATTGGTTGATTGTATCCTTAACCATTTCTTTTTTTTGACACGAGGAACTACTCACCATGAATCCACTAATTGCTGCTGCTTCTGTTATTGCTGCTGGATTGGCCGTAGGGCTTGCTTCTATTGGACCTGGAGTTGGTCAAGGTACTGCTGCAGGACAAGCTGTAGAAGGTATTGCGAGACAGCCAGAAGCAGAAGGTAAAATACGAGGTACTTTATTGCTTAGTCTAGCTTTTATGGAAGCTTTAACAATTTATGGACTAGTTGTGGCACTAGCGCTTTTATTTGCGAACCCTTTTGTTTAATCTTAAAAAAAAAATTCTTTCGATTTCGATTAGATACTTTTTTCTTTTTTTAGTAAATTGGTATTTGCTTCCACAATTCCAATTATATCAATACTTTATTTAATTTACTCCTATTTATTACTCCTGGAATTATCTATTTATCGGGACAGATAATACCCCATTCTAGGAAGGGCTGAGTTGAGTATTATTAATTTAGAAGATATGCTCACCTTCTTATTTCCCGTCCTTAGTTTAGGAAAGTGGAAAGTTTTTTCCTTTTATTTTAGGAATTTTGGGAACAGAACATTTCAACAAAGGAAGTCTTTCACCGGTCAAACAAGACGTAAGACTTAATCTAAAAGAAATTACTAGATTGAATCTATTTGCATTAAAAAAACCGATCAAAAAAGGGCGAGCGAAGTAAGTGATCGAAAAACTTTGTTCTTTGTTCGTCCTATCTATAAGAGGAGAGCATATGAAAAATGTAACCCATTCTTTCGTTTTTTTAGCTCACTGGCCATCCGCTGGCAGTTTCGGGCTTAATACCGATATTTTAGCAACAAATCTAATAAATCTAACTGTAGTGGTTGGTGTTTTGATTTTTTTTGGAAAGGGAGTGTGTGCGAGTTGTCTATTTCAAGAATAGATTGGATCTATCCGGCTGCACTTTATAATATTTTTTAGTATTTTTCGGATAAATAAGAAAAGGGTGCACGATCTCGACGAATTACTTCTGAATAAATTCAGAAATCATATGGAAGAACCATAGCATTTCGCGACTCATTGGTAAATCAACTTTGATTCTCTATAAACCAAGAATGTGAGACCATTAACACGGTTAAAGCTAAACTGCTTGAAGTCCAGGCAAAAAGAGGTACTCTTTCTACAACTATATTAGTATTAGTACCAATTTAAACGGGAAATAGCTAATGTAAAATTTATCTGATATAGAACACTCATATCGATAAAATGGTTTGAACTATTTACTAGAAAAAAAAGGGGGCACCCTGCCCTTTTTTAACCAATGCCGAATCGACGACCTATGTATAAAAAAGAGAAATTTTTTGGATTTGAAGAAAAAAAAAATAAAAAAGAATTCTATTAATTTTCATTTTCCATTTATTTAGTTAGTTTTTCTTAATGAAATTGAAATTATTAACTAGAGGGCAAATAAAAATAAAGAAACAACTTTGCTGACCATGATATATTTTTATCTAGGCGGAAGAGTCCTCTTAATATTTATCTAGTCTTATATAGGTTTCGGTATATTGAAATATAAACATAAAAAAGAAGATAGAGGATAGGCTCATTACTTAAAAAAAAGATATGGAAATAGCTATAGAAAAAAAAAAAGGAGCGTGAGAGCCAAATGAATCGAAAGATTCATGTTTGGTTCGGGAAGAGATCATAAAAGTTGTAAACTTACAAAATAATCTACTTTCATTAAAAGATTTATTAGATAATCGAAAACAGAGGATCTTGAGTACTATTCGAAATTCAGAAGAATTGCGTAGAGGGACCATTGAGCAACTCGAAAAAGCTCGGATTCGATTACAGAAAGTCGAACTAGAAGCGGATGAGTATCGAATGAATGGATACTCTGAGATAGAACGAGAAAAAGCAAATTTGATTAATGCTACTTCTATTAGTTTGGAACAATTGGAAAAGTCTAAAAACGAAACCCTTTATTTTGAAAAACAAAGGGCAATGAATCAGGTCCGACAGCGGGTTTTCCAACAGGCCGTACAAGGAGCTCTAGGAACTCTGAATAGTTGTTTGAATACCGAGTTACATTTCCGTACGATTCGTGCTAATATTGGCATTCTCGGGTCCCTGGAATGGAAGAAATAATTAAATTAATTAGGCCTTGAACTTCTACTTTCGTTTAGAATTTAGGCATTATTTTTCCCCTTGCTTCCGAAAAAAGAGTCAAGAAACACTAATGGCAACCCTTCGAGTCGACGAAATTCATAAAATTCTCCGCGAACGTATTGAACAATATAATAGGAAAGTAGGGATTGAGAATATAGGTCGCGTAGTTCAAGTGGGGGATGGGATTGCTCGTATTATAGGTCTTGGTGAAATAATGTCAGGTGAATTAGTCGAATTTGCAGAAGGTACTAGGGGTATTGCTCTGAATTTGGAATCCAAAAATGTTGGGATTGTATTAATGGGCGATGGGTTGATGATACAAGAGGGAAGTTTTGTAAAAGCAACAGGAAGAATTGCTCAGATACCCGTGAGTGAGGCTTACTTGGGTCGTGTTGTAAATGCTCTGGCTAAACCTATTGATGGGAAAGGCGAAATTATAGCTTCCGAATCTCGCTTAATTGAATCTCCTGCTCCAAGTATAATTTCCAGGCGTTCCGTATACGAACCTCTTCAAACAGGGCTTATTGCTATCGATTCGATGATCCCTATAGGGCGCGGTCAGCGAGAGTTAATTATTGGGGACAGACAGACTGGCAAAACAGCAGTAGCCACAGATACAATTCTCAATCAAAAAGGGCAAGGTGTAATATGTGTTTATGTAGCTATCGGTCAAAGAGCATCCTCCGTAGCTCAAGTAGTAACTACTTTCCATGAGGAGGGGGCCATGGAATACACTATTGTAGTAGCTGAAATGGCGGATTCACCTGCTACATTACAATACCTCGCTCCTTATACGGGAGCAGCCCTGGCTGAGTATTTTATGTACCGCGAACGGCATACTTTAATAATTTATGATGATCTCTCCAAACAGGCACAAGCTTATCGCCAAATGTCCCTTCTATTAAGAAGACCTCCCGGACGTGAGGCTTATCCAGGGGATGTTTTTTATTTGCATTCACGCCTTTTAGAAAGAGCCGCTAAATTAAATTCTCTTTTAGGCGAAGGAAGTATGACCGCTTTACCAATAGTTGAGACTCAATCTGGAGACGTTTCCGCCTATATTCCTACTAATGTAATCTCCATTACAGATGGACAAATATTCTTATCTGCGGATCTATTCAATGCCGGAATTCGACCCGCTATTAATGTGGGTATTTCTGTTTCCAGAGTAGGATCCGCGGCTCAAATTAAAGCCATGAAACAAGTAGCTGGCAAATCAAAATTGGAACTAGCGCAATTCGCAGAGTTACAAGCCTTTGCACAATTCGCCTCTGCTCTCGATAAAACAAGTCAGAATCAATTGGCAAGGGGTCGACGATTAAGGGAATTGCTTAAACAATCCCAGGCAAATCCTCTCCCAGTGGAAGAGCAGATAGCTACTATTTATACCGGAACAAGAGGATATCTTGATTCGTTAGAAATTGAACAGGTAAATAAATTTCTGGATGAGTTACGTAAACATCTAAAAGATACTAAACCTCAATTCCAAGAAATTATATCTTCTAGCAAGACATTCACCGAGCAAGCGGAAATCCTTTTGAAGGAAGCTATTCAGGAACAGCTGGAACGGTTTTCTCTTCAGTAACAAATAAATTTTGCATGTCTACTCTTGTTAGTAGAATAGGAATCGTTGAGAAAGCTTTTTCATTTGAATCATGCAAAAAAGTTTTCTTTGTTTTTAGTTTAGTATAGTTATTTAAAGAATAGATAGAAATAAGATTGCGTCCAATAGGATTTGAACCTATACCAAAGGTTTAGAAGACCTCTGTCCTATCCATTAGACAATGGACGCTTTTCTTTCATATTTTATTCTTTCTTTTATTTTTTTGCTTCTTCCGAGAAAAAACTGTTAGACCAAAACTCTTTTAGGAAATCAAAAAATCCAGATACAAATGCATGATGTATATATTATATCATGCATATATCATAAAGAAGGAGTATGGAGGCGGTAGTGGGAATCGAACCCGCAACCCCAAGGTTATGAGCCTTATGAGCTACCAAACTGCTCTATACTCTTAAACTAAAGAGGGGTAACTAGTGGATAAAAGAGGGTTGGATACGCCCCTCTACCAATATCTATACAAATAGAATAGTCCATTTATACAGAATGGTAAAGAGGGCTCCTCTATGATTATCAATTCCAGAAATCCATACAAATACGAAAGGGTATTTTATCCTTACCAACTGGATCTTGTTGCACCCGGTAACAAACATTCATAAACCATTTCTCGAAGTACGTGTCCGGATAGCCCAAAATGTCGATAGTTAGCTCTAGGTCTTCCGGTCAAAAAACAACGTCGATGAAGGCGTGTAGGTGCACTATTACGCGGTAGGGATTGCAATTTTTCTCGCATTTTCGTTTTTTCACTCAAACTCAAGGGAGAAACTTTGCTTCTTATCTTTTTTTTTAAAGATTGACGAATCAAATGATATTTCTGTTCTAATTTCTGCCGCTTCTTCTCCCTCTGAATCAAACTTTTTTTTGCCATAATGTGTCGTTGCTATTATTACCAAGTATACGGTTCTAATCCTAGATGGAAAAATAAATAGAAAAAGAAATCTAAAAAGGCAGATCCTCCCTCTCTATCAAGAGTAATGAACTAGGTGCTGATACAGTACAAAAAAACAAACTAAATTAACCAAACTTGCCTGATGTTGAGGCAATCAAGAAAGCTGCATAAGTGAATATATAACCCACGGAAAAGTGAGCTAATCCAACCAATCTTGCTTGCACAATGGAAAGAGCCACGGGCTTATCTCTCCAGCGAATTAAATTAGCTAAAGGTGTGCGTTCATGAGCCCATGCTAAAGTCTCAATTAATTCCTGCCAATACCCCCGCCAGGAAATTAAGAACATAAATCCAGTAGCCCAAACAAGATGTCCAAATAAGAACATCCACGCCCATACCGATAAACTATTCATCCCAAAAGGATTATATCCATTGATAAGTTGTGAAGAGTTTAACCATAGGTAATCTCTTAACCATCCCATCAAATAAGTGGAGGATTCATTAAATTGTGAAACGTTGCCCTGCCATAATGTGATATGTTTCCAATGCCAATAAAAAGTAACCCACCCAATGGTATTTAACATCCAGAAAACTGCCAAATAAAATGCGTCCCAAGCAGAAATATCACAAGTACCGCCGCGCCCTGGGCCGTCACAAGGAAAACTATATCCAAAATCCTTTTTATCTGGCATTAATTTGGAACCGCGTGCATCTAAAGCGCCCTTTACTAAAATCAATGTAGTTGTATGCAAACCTAGAGCAATAGCATGATGAACCAAGAAATCCCCAGGTCCTATTGTTAAGAAAAGCGAATTACTATTCTCATTAACAGCATTCAACCATCCGGGCAACCATAGGCTTCGACCCGCATTGAAAGCGGGGCCATTCGTTGAAGATAAGAGTATATCGAACCCATATGTCGTCTTGCCATGAGCAGATTGTATCCATTGGGCAAATATAGGTTCGATCAAGATTTGCTTTTCTGGAGTACCAAAAGCAAGCATGACGTCGTTATGAACATAAAGGCCCAAGGTATGGAATCCTAGAAAGAGGCTAGCCCAACTTAAATGAGATATGATAGCTTCTTTATGGTCTAACATTCTTGCCAATACATTATCCTCATTCTGTTCCGGATTGTAATCCCTAATGAAAAAAATAGCTCCATGAGCAAAAGCCCCTGTCATGATGAACCCTGCAATATATTGGTGATGAGTATATAAAGCAGCTTGAGTAGTAAAGTCTTGTGCTATGAATGCATAAGGAGGTAAAGAGTACATATGTTGAGCTACTAAGGAAGTAATAACCCCTAAAGAAGCTAGAGCAAGACCTAACTGAAAATGAATCGAATTGTTGATTGTGTCATAAAGGCCCTTATGCCCACGCCCTAATCGACCCCCCGGAGGAGTATGCGCTTCTAAAAGATCTTTAATACTGTGCCCAATTCCGAAGTTAGTTCGATACATGTGACCGGCAATGAGAAAAATAAATGCAATAGCTAAATGATGGTGAGCCATATCGGTCAGCCACAAACTTTGTGTTTGTGGATGGAATCCCCCAAGAAGAGTTAGAATGGCAGTTCCCGCTCCTTGAGCGGTACCAAATAAATGATTACTCGAATCAGGGTTTTGGGCATAAAGATTCCATTGACCCGTCAAAAGGGGTCCCAACCCCTGGGGACTAGGGTAATACATCTAAGAAATTATTCCATCGAACGTACTCCCCCCTGGATGCGGGAATAGCAACATGAACTAAATGTCCTGTCCAAGCCAAAGAACTTACCCCGAAAAGTCCTGACAAATGATGATTGAGACGAGATTCCGCGTTTTTGAACCACGAAAGGCTTGGTTTCCATTTGGGTTGTAGATGTAACCAACCCGCTATTAAGGACAGCGTAGAAAGAAATAATAGAAAAAGAGCTCCAGTATAAAGATCCTCATTGGTGCGTAATCCTATTGTATACCACCACTGATAAACTCCAGAATAAGCAATATTCACTGGACCAGCAGCACCTCCTCGAGTAAAGGCTTCCACAGCGGGTTGACCAAAATGAGGATCCCAAATCGCATGAGCAATAGGTCTTACGTGTAAAGGATCCTGTATCCATGATTCAAAATTTCCTTGCCAAGCTACATGAAACAGATTTCCGGACGTCCATAGAAAGATTATTGCTAATTGCCCAAAGTGAGAAGCAAAAATGTTCTGATAAAGACGTTCTTCAGTAATATCATCATGACTTTCGAAATCATGTGCGGTAGCAATACCAAACCAAATACGACGAGTAGTGGGGTCCTGAGCTAAGCCTTGGCTAAACCTGGGAAATCTTAATTCCATAATGCCTTTCAAATCCTCCTAGCCACTATCCTACTGCAATAATTCTCGCTAAGAAGAATGCCCATGTCGTGGCAATTCCACCCAGAAGGTAATGGGTTACTCCTACAGCGCGTCCTTGTATAATGCTCAAGGCTCTAGGCTGAGTAGCAGGAGCAACTTTTAATTTGTTATGAGCCCAAACGATAGATTCAATGAGTTCTTGCCAATAACCACGGCCGCTGAATAAAAACATTAAACTGAAGGCCCAGACAAAATGAGCACCTAAGAAAAAAAGACCATATGCAGATAATGAAGAACCATAAGACTGAATGACTTGCGATGCCTGTGCCCACAAGAAATCTCGAAGCCACCCATTAATCGTAATGGAACTCTGTGCAAAGTTTCCCCCTGTAATATGAGTTACCACCCCTTGATCACTTATAGTACCCCAAACATCCGACTGCATTTTCCAACTGAAATGGAAAATGACTACCGAAATTGCATTGTACATCCAGAATAAACCTAAGAAAACATGATCCCAGGCGGATACTTGACATGTTCCCCCTCGGCCAGGCCCATCGCAAGGAAAGCGAAAACCTAGATTTGCTTTATCGGGTATCAAACGGGAACTCCGAGCAAATAAAACACCTTTCAAAAGTATTAATACAGTCACATGTATGGTAAATGCATGAATGTGATGGACTAAAAAATCTGCGGTTCCTAATGGAATAGGTAACAAAGCCACTTTGCCACCTACTGCTACTAACTCGCCGCCTCCCCACGTTAAGCTAGTACTTGTTGTTGCACCAGGAGCTGTTACGCCAGGCGCAGTAGCATGGATATTTTGTACCCATTGAGCAAAGATAGGTTGTAATTGTATGGCAGTATCCGAAAACATATCTTGTGGACGGCCTAAAGCACTCATGGTATCATTATGAATGTACAAGCCAAAACTGTGAAAACCTAGAAATATACATACCCAGTTAAGGTGGGATATGATTGCATCGCGGTGTCTAAGGACGCGATCTAATAGATCGTTGTATCGAGTAGTTGGATCATAGTCTCTTACCATAAAAATTGCTGCATGTGCAGCAGCACCGACTATTAGAAATCCGCCAATCCACATGTGGTGTGTGAACAAGGAAAGTTGTGTACCATAGTCAGTAGCTAGGTATGGATAGGGAGGCATAGAATACATATGATGAGCTACAACAATGGTTGTAGAGCCTAGCATAGCTAGGTTAAGAGATAATTGAGCATGCCATGACGTTGTTAAGATTTCATAAAGACCCTTATGGCCTTGTCCTGTAAATGGGCCCTTGTGAGCCTCCAAAATATCTTTAAGTCCATGGCCAATACCCCAATTGGTCCTATACATATGACCTGCGATTAGGAAAAGAATAGCAATAGCTAAATGATGGTGCGCAATATCGGTCAGCCAGAGACCACCGGTTACTGGATCTAGTCCTCCGCGAAAAGTCAGAAATTCTGCGTATTTGGACCAATTTAAAGTGAAAAAAGGGGTTGCTCCTTCGGCAAAACTAGGATAAAGTTGAGCCAAAAGGTCCCGATTCAAGATAAATTCATGAGGAAGTGGTATCTCTTTAGGATCCACCCCAGCGTCAAGAAATTGGTTAATTGGTAAAGATACATGAATTTGGTGCCCCGCCCAAGAAAGAGACCCAAGTCCTAATAATCCCGCTAAGTGGTGATTCAACATGGATTCTACATCTTGGAACCAGGCCAATTTGGGAGCGGCTTTGTGATAATGGAACCAACCAGCAAAAAGCATTAACGCTGCAAAAATCAATGCACCAATTGCAGTACAATAGAGTTGTAATTCACTAGTTATTCCAGATGCTCGCCAAAGCTGAAAAAAACCAGAGGTTATTTGGATTCCTCGGAAACCCCCGCCTACATCACCATTCAATATTTCTTGCCCTACTATAGGCCAAACTACCTGAGCACTGGGTCCAATGTGAGTAGGATCACTTAGCCATGCTTCATAATTGGAAAAACGGGCGCCATGAAAGTACATGCCACTCAACCAAAGAAAGATAATGGAAAGTTGCCCGAAATGAGCACTAAAGACTTTTCGAGAAATCTCCTCCAAATCACCAGTATGACTATCGAAATCGTGAGCATCAGCATGTAGGTTCCAGATCCAAGTGGTAGTATCAGGGCCCTTAGCTAGTGTTCTTGAGAAATGGCCGGGTCTGGCCCATTCCTCAAAAGATGTTTTTACAGGATCCCTATCCACAACAATTTTTACTTCTGGTTCCGGCGAACGAATAATCATTAAGTCCTCCTCTTTCCGGACAAGACATACAAAGAGACCCGCCAACTGTCTTTTTAGTGAATCTTTGAAAGATATATATTTTGAAAGATAGATTTTGAAAGATAGATTTTGAAAGATAGATATTGTGATTAGTTCTTTTCTTTACTATCTACCATCCTTCTATTTTTTTTTTAGTTATTCACTGGAGCAATTATATATTGAAGTCAATCCGAGGCAAGTGTTCGGGTCTATTATGACATAAAGATTAGGTGCCTAACGGACATTGTTTATCTTGAAAAACAAATATTTCTCGACGTAAGAAAAAAATCTTTTTTATTTTTAATTTAAGAAACTAGTGTATTTTTTTTGAGGGCATAAGCTCCTATCTATATCTACTTTCCTTGAGCATAATATAGGGTTTTTTATTTGATTCTAAATTCCAAGATAACTCATTAGAATTATTAATAAGATGGTCCTAATATATTAGCAATATTTAGATTGCCCCCTCTTTTTATTCACTTTATTACTTCTATTCTAGACCCTATCCCTATGGTTTATTCTTATGAAATATCATATAAAATAGAAGGTATAAGAAATGGATATAATGAAATTCTTGATTCGATCTTACGACCTAATTTATTTGATTAATGGATCAACAACCAAACCACCCATTTTATGAAAAAGAAGGAGCATGGTCTTATTCAAATTCAAAGCGCTTCGTAATCTTCAACCAGTTCTGTGCTTCAATATAATTTCCCGGAGTAAGCGCTATAGCTTGTTTCCAATATTCAGCAGCTTGATCAAACCAAGCTTCCGCAATTTCCGAATCACCCTGTAGAATGGCCTGTTCTCCTCGGTCGGAATAGGAAGTTCCTTCCCTTAGAACCGTACTTGAGAGTTTCCTACCTCATACGGCTCAGAAATTGCTATCTGAATTTCCCCTATCTTAACTGAATTCGATTTATCAAAAATCGATCCAATTTGTTCTTGGGTTAAGCAGAAGAAATTAATTACCTAAGTTTCAAACCCTAATTTTTATCAATAATCAGTTTGATCTTTTTTCCCACCTTCAGAAGAATGAAGCATAGATAGATATAGAGCCTTCGTTCAAATTTTCTGAGAGGTAACTATCCCGGTTTCATATATGAAATCTCTATAGAATCCTTGAAAAAGACTTTTTTCCATAAGAAAGAAAAAAGAACTTACTATCTTTGGGATCTGATACTACACCGCTGCTTAATCCCTTAGTGGATCGGCTCTATTACATAAGCGGATTCCTAAATTTTGCCCCATATCATGGGATAAGTAAGCAGTTTTTTTTAGTTGTATCGACCCAGTCGCTCACTAATTGATCTTTACGGTGCTTTCTCTATCAATTTGAGAAACTTTATCCATAGAGTAGTAGTATAGGCCATACTTTCTTCGTTTTTTGATTCTCGTGAAGTGTCCTTCCTTCCTACAGCTGATAGGGAAAAATCGTTGTTTTTACGATCCCTATGTAGAAAGCCCTTTTTTTCTAGTATTTACTAGAAAATTTGATCCTCTCTTTTTTTTTTTTCTTTCTATAGTGGAGATAGTCGCACGTAATGACAGATCACGGCCATATTATTAAAAGCTTGCGGTAAGAAGGGGTTTCGTTCTAGTGCCCGGAAATAATATTCCAAAGCCTTTGTATGCTCTCCATTGCTTGTGTGTATAAGGCCTATGTTATAGAGTATATAACTTCGATCATAGGGATCGATTTCTAGTCGCGTAGCTTCATAATAATTTTGCAAAGCTTCCGCATAATTTCCTTCGGATTGAGCCAACATCCGTTACGGTCGTTCATTCTATTCAAAAAATCTCCGTTCCAAAACCGTACATGAGGTTTTCATCTCATACGGCTCCTCCCTTCTGTACATAATAGTACTAAGCGAAATAATCTATAGAATCAAAATAGAATTAGTCCCGTCTCATTATGAACCGAAAGGGGCTGGTATTTTTCCAAGAAATCTCTAGCCAACCTTCCCACAAGAGGTTTTTCTTAACACCAATGAATTCTATTAATGCTAGAGGAAAACGATAGCTCCAATAATTTCTTTGTTCTCAACGCCTCCTATTTAGAGGAATTAGCTACTTCAACGATCTTTGATGGTTATAGGGGTATCCAAAGTACAAACCTGATGGTTGTTTGTTATCCCAACCATTCTTCCCAGCCCTGATACCGATCAGGAAAGGGGTAATTTCTAACAAAGTTTTTCTCTTGTTGATTCCTATTTCTAGGTGTAGTGCTTTTCTCCCCTATGCTGCCTACGGATACTAATAGAGTAGGATTGGCCTGTAATCCATACCATACCATATCCTGTAGGTGTAACCTTTCGCTCAATACTCAAATCTACAATTGAAGTATCTGAAGCCGCATCAATCGAGGATACACGACGGAAGGAATTGTTAGTTCGCCTCACCTTCCCGAAGCGTGGGTTTGTTTGCTTTACAAATTTGGTTCTCTCTATGCCAACCCCCCTCTCTTTTTCGTAAGACTGAGGTATAGGTAGGGCTAAAAAAAAGCAAAAAAAAGAGTCAAATCGCACCATCTCTATAATAAGTAAATGCCTTTTTTTCTCCTGAGGTTGTCGGAATTATTCGCAATAAAATATTGGCTACAATTGAGGAGGTCTTATCAATGAAATTTCCATTTCCACGGGATCTAGGCATAATTCCCAACCCATTCTATATAGAATTGTTTTCATTCCTTCACAAAATAACATAAAAACAAACACATTCGATTCTTATAATTATAAATAGATTGATCCATATGCTCTACTCTAAATCCATATGCTTTAAATGGATAAGAGAGATATGGATTTTCCGCTCAGCTCAAATTGTATCCTTTTCCTTCTGCTTGGACACGAAGAGATATGAAATATTTGACTAAGACTGGATTTCATTCCACTTTCCTATTTCTGAACAACAACTTATGTTATCAACTATTTCGTGTTTTCAAAGTTATTAATTGTCTCATACCCTATTTTTGATTTCGATAGTATGGTGTAGCGTATCTTATGCAAACGGAATTCTAAGGTTTCTTTATTTTATTATGCAATAAGAAGAATTCTTCCATTTTCTTTTTCTTTAGTTGCGGGAAAACCCAAATTAAAACTTTTATTTTATAGCGAGCGCAATTTCTAGTAAAAAATCCTGTATCCTTCCACTTAGATCAAAAGGAATTTTTCCAATAGAACTATGGAACCCCCGAGTGGTTGCGGTTGTACCTGTACTGCAGGAATAAGAAAACTCGCTATTCACTCAGTTTATTTTCCATAATAAGTTATGTAGGAGAGATGGCCGAGCGGTTCAAGGCGTAGCATTGGAACTGCTATGTAGACTTTTGTTTACCGAGGGTTCGAATCCCTCTCTTTCCGTTTTTCTTAATTCATCAACGTTAAGGATCACAATGTATCAAATCAAATAACAATTTTTTCCAGCAATAATATAATATCTTATATTATCTTATTTTGATTTAATAGAAATTAGAAATTCTCTATAGCAAATTACTGTGGTATGTAAAATACACATAGAGGAAAAAAGAAAAAAGGATCCTAATCCTAGGGTTAATCAATTTTAGCTAGTTGATGGGAAAATACAAATTAATGGTAATGGTCTTAGGGCGATTTAGTTCGGGGAAAGGGGAAGGGGAAGAAAATTCTATGAACCTTTCCTTTTTTCGTTAAGTTCAAGTCTGACGAGAGTAATATTCTACAACTAACAACTCATTTATTTTGAGACCGACCCACTTCCTATCTAGGATTTTATTTACTAGTCCTTTATATTCCAACGTGTCAATCGCCAAATGCTTTGGCAATTTCCCCGGGTCCGATGAAGCAATATAATTTTGAACCAGACCTTTTGATCTTTGGTTATCTTTCGTAGTAATAATATCTCGGGGTTTGCAACGAAAACTTGGTATATTGACTATACGACCATTAACTAAAATATGTCTATGGTTGACTAATTGGCGGGCCCCAGGAATGGTTGAAGCCATACCCAATCGAAAAAGGATATTATCCAAACGCATTTCAAGTAATTGTAGTAAAACCTGGCCTGTTGACCTTTTTGCTTTTCCAGCGATATGTACATATCTAAGTAATTGTCGTTCTGTCAGACCATAATGAAAACGCAATTTCTGTTTTTCTTGAAGACGAATACGATATTGCTCCTTTTTCCCAGAATTGAATTTTTTTTTAAGATTACTTCCGGATTTAGGTGTTTTTCTAGTGAGTCCTGGTAAAGCTCCCAGACGGCGTATTTTTTTTAAACGAGGTCCTCGATAACGGGACATGAAGACTCCTTTTTTTATTTTATTGAAATTTCATTTTACACAATTAATTTCATTGTATTTACATTACAGAATACATCGAAATTAAAACTGAATTAAACTACAGGATAAACAGAGTAAAATCAACTAAAGTACCCCAAAAAATGGAATTTCATCAAAATCTTTTTTTTTTGTATATATATTATTTATTTTATTGTTTTGTATCTAGCAAAATTGTAAGGTAAAAAACATAAAAGATCCTGGATTCTCCATTTAATTCGGAAAAAAAGAGATTCTTGTTCGTAGAACATCGATAGAGAAAAAAAAGCCGACTATCGGATTTGAACCGATGACCCTCGCATTACAAATGCGATGCTCTAACCTCTGAGCTAAGTGGGCTTACATAACGGAAATAGTGTAACAAATAGAAATAGGTATAGTATAGGAAATCCGTAAAATCTCAGATATTAGTTATTAATCTTAGCTATTAACTAGTTCTAAATTTGAAGTTATACTTATAAAAATAAAAAAATACTAAAACTTCTTAAAGATAAAGTTAGCTTGATATGCTTAACTATAGGATATTAAAAAATAAAATTATAGAATTTATTGGTATTTTCATTCGATCATTATAGACTTTATTATTTGTTAATAATTTGAGGATTAATATTTCACTAAGGGGAACATAGAGTCAGAGTAAATAAAATTGCTAATTCTGATTAGAAAAAAAGAATAAATATCAAGCGTTATAGTATAATTTTGAATACTATAAAAAAGTAAGACGGGAGGTGGGGGAGATAAAAACTTTTGGATATATTGATTCGGATTGAATTGCAAATACATCAAGGATAGAATCAATTCAATTCTGAATTGCAATAAGCAAGCGAGGTCTCTCAAATAGAGTCGAACTGAACTGCTAGACTACGTTGAGTGATGAACTCAATGATTCAAAAAAAAAACTAAGAGATGGATGAAATTACACAAGGAATCCTGGTCTCAAAGAAGAGGGAAATGGGGATATGGCGAAATCGGTAGACGCTACGGACTTGATTGTATTGAGCCTTGGTATGGAAACCTGCTAAGTGGTAACTTCCAAATTCAGAGAAACCCTGGAATTAAAAAAGGGCAATCCTGAGCCAAATCCGTGTTTTGAGAAAACAAGGGGTTCTCGAACTAGAATACAAAGGAAAAGGATAGGTGCAGAGACTCAATGGAAGCTGTTCTAACGAATCGAGTTAATTACGTTGTGTTGTTAGTGGAATTCCTTCTAGTTCTAAATTAGAGAAAGAGGGGTTTTATACCTTATACATTTAATAAACACGTATAGATACTGACATAGCAAACGATTAATCACAGAACTCATATTATATTCTAATTATAATATAGGTTCTTTATCTTTTTTAAAAATGAAATTAGAAATGATAATGATTATGAAATAAAAAACTCATATCATAATTTTTTTTTTTCATTATTGTGAATCCACTCCAATCGAATATTGAATAATCAAATTCTTCAATTAAAATTCAAAGTTTTCGAGATCTTTAAAAAAGTGGATTAATCGGACGAGGACAAAGAGAGAGTCCCATTCTACATGTCAATACTGACAACAATGAAATTTCTAGTAAAAGGAAAATCCGTCGACTTTATAAGTTGTGAGGGTTCAAGTCCCTCTATCCCCAAATCCTCTTTTATTCCCTAACTATACTATATTATTATTATTTATCCTCTTTTTTTTTTTCTTTTTATCAATGCACTTTTTTTTCTTTTTATCAATGCAATGGGTTTAAGATTCATTAGCTTTCTCATTCTACTCTTTCACAAAGGAATGCGAAGAGAACTCAATGGATCTTATCCTATTCATTGAATAGATTTCTTTTTTATTAGAGTATCGGCAAGAAATCTTGGTTATTCACTCTATTTTTAAGTTTTATTTAAGTAAACCATGCACAATGCATAGGACTACCCCCCCCATTTTCAAATTTAAAATTTGAAATACTTTAATTAATTTTTAGTCCTTTTAATTGACATAGATACAAATACTCTACTAGGATGATGCACAAGAAAAGGTCAGGATAGCTCAGTTGGTAGAGCAGAGGACTGAAAATCCTCGTGTCACCAGTTCAAATCTGGTTCCTGGCAGAGAAAAAAAAAAAAAAGATCCACCGAATAGGTATTGATCCAAATACCTCGAGATGGATTGTGATACATATTCATTAATAATATTTATTCATCTAAGTGGATAAATCTATAATATAAATATAGAGGCACTTCTTTTTCTTTTTAAAGAAGTTTTAAAATATATCTTTTCTTTATGATAAAGAAGGGGGTGAGATTCCCCTTTATTTTTTTGCGTTTCTTAATTTTGTATTCCGCTATTCCGACGAATATTTTTTTAGTCTTGCTTATCTTTATCTTATCTTATTTTCCTAGTTGTGCTAAGTAATGTGCGCGGTACAAAGTTCCTGGTAGAGAACTTCTTTGAGTCATCCTATTTTTCTGTTCATATGAAGGAAATTAATATGCGATTTTCAAAATAGGGGAATCCAAATGAAACCCTTTTTTTGCTCAGTCTATCTGGAATGCTTTTGTATAATTAGGAATTAATTATAAATAGGTATTCCGTTTCATCTAGGAAAAGAACCTAAAAATATTCCTTGACTTGAATAAAATCTGGAGTTGTGTTGTATAAGTGAGCATGAATTTCTTATCATTCAATGAGCATCTTGTATTTCATAAAAATTGGGGGTTATATAATCCTTACGTAAGGGCCAGCCTATCCAACTTTCAGGCATTAGGATACGTTTAAGGCGCGGATGATTATCATAAGAGATTCCCACCATATCATAAGATTCGCGTTCTTGAAAATCGGCACTTCTCCAAATCCAGAAGACAGACGGAATTCTAGGATTATCCTTTTGGGCAAAGACTTTTATGCAGACTTCTTCTGGATTATCTATACCATATTGTATTCTCGTAAGATGATACACGCTAGCTAAAGATCCACCGGGTGCTACATCATAAGCACATTGGGAGCGTAAATAATTGTAACCATATACATATAAAATGACAGCAATGGAATCCCAATCCCCTGCTTTTATTTGTAAAGTCTCTATTCCTCGGTGATCAAAGCCCAAAGATCTATGAACCACCTCATGTTTGACTAGCCAATTAGATAACCAACCCTGCTGCATTGTCTTCATCTCTCCCTCTTTGTATAAATATTTCACATTTCGGATGCAAGTTTGAAAGATTGCCCTGCTTTTTATTTTTCTACACAAAAGAGCCCCTCTCCTAATTCACTAATTTGTAGGAAGGTACTGAACTTTTGGATTTGAAAAAAGTTTCAGAAGATATATCTAATGTAGATGGTGATTGATAGAGCAATTCTTGCTCATAAGTTCCTGTATGAGTACTGCGCCTAACATAAAGCTTGTGACTGGTAGTAAAACATCTATTTTTATTTTGAGATAGAGTTTGATCCTCAACTATTTCTCGCGATATCTTCTTACGAAGTTTTGTTAGGGCATCTATAACTGCCTCCGGTTTAGGTGGGCAGCCCGGCAAGTAGACATCCACAGGAATTAACTTATCAACTCCCCGAACAGTACTATAGGAATCCGTACTGAACATTCCCCCTGTAATAGTACAGGCTCCCATAGCAATGACGTATTTTGGTTCAGGCATTTGCTCGTATAATCTCACTAAAGAGGGAGCCATTTTCATTGTTACCGTACCGGCTGTTAAAATTAGGTCTGCTTGCCTAGGACTTGATCTTGGTACCAATCCATAACGATCAAAGTCGAATCGTGAGCCTATTAATGAAGCAAATTCAATGAAACAACAACTGGTACCGTATAGAAGGGGCCATAAACTGGAGAGTCTTGACCAATTCGAAAGATCATTTGGTGTAGTTGAAATAACAGAATTGGAACTTGTTTGGTCAAGTAAGGGAAACTCAATCAAATTCATAACTGTCTCAATAGAATCTTTTCCTTCTTTTTTTTTGTCTAAATATTCAGTTAAGACCATTCCAAGGCTCCTTTTCGCCATGCATAAACTAAACCAACAACTAAGATAAGCACGAAAATCAAAGCTTCGATAAAAACGGATACACCCAATACGTCGAAACTCATTGCCCAAGGGTATAGAAAGACGGTTTCCACATCAAAAACAACAAAAACGAGCGCAAACATATAATAGCGTATTCGGAATTGTACCCAAGCCCCTCCCATGGGTTCTATACCCGATTCATAACTAGAAAGCTTCTCTGGTCCTTCACTAACCGGGGCTAAAAGTCCTGAAATCGAAAATGCCAAAATAGGAATAAGGCTTGCTATTATTAGAAATGTCCAAAAAATATCATATTCGTGAAGCAGAAACATAATGTACTCCCATTAATGTGGAATAGGCGGAACTTAAATTAGTCAATTCAATTCAGCATTGTCAATTTATCCAGAACTTCTCTCTTTTCCTCGGTGAAACAAGAATCTTTTTTGTTCAAACAAAAGCGCTTAGTTTAAGTTTAGCCTTTGTTTCCTCTGTGCTGCATCTTCTTTAAAGATTCATCCAATGGAATCCCAACTCCCTTTCTTTTGGATTTCCATTCTATTTAGATATGGTGTATGTAGATCTAATTCTTATATAAAGAAAACTTTCTCGTTTCACTTTGTCTCGCTTTCTCTAGAATCTCTAGAAAAAAGAATAGCTCTATCCTTTATTTAATATTTAATAATAAAATAATAAGAGACTATTAAATAAAAATGAGAATACTACTAAATTAGAACCTAATTAAGATAGTAGGACTAATCTATGCAGTATAATTAATGAGAAGTAATACTATAAAATAAAAATAAAGAACTCTATTTCAGAACTATGAGACAGAATATTCTGTTTTCTTATTTACTCTTTACTTTATTTTTTCTATTTAAAGTTGATCAATTTACATAATGTATCTATAAACAAAGTAATAAATATACTTAAAACAAAGTAGGAATTCGCAAAATGGATAAAATCATTGCAGTTATTATAGGGAAGTCTAGAGATATCCTATTTGAAGGAGGACGGGATTCAAATCAGGGAAAGGATCCTTTCTTCTATTGATTTGATAGAAATTCGTTTTTCTTTTCCTGTCTGTATGATTTTGATTTTCGATGAATGAGCCTTTGGTAATGCTTTTATCTCTATTCTATGTCGCAGGCGCCTATCCAGTCTATAAACAAATACTAATGAGAAAATGAAAACTATACTAAACTAAAGAAAACATAGGATAGAGATCCTAAAATCTAAAAAAGGGCATATTAGGGCTATACGGATTCGAACCGTAGACCTTCTCGGTAAAACAGATCAAACGGATTATTATCGAAATGATTTGAACTGTTTCAAAGACCCAACATGCATTTTTTTGCATTGGGCTCTTTCATAAACTGATTTAAAGATCAGTTAGTCCACCATAGTTTTTCTTTACGGAAAGATAATGAGATGGCTCCCTGTGCTCTGATTGATTTTTTGTATTATGATCTATCTAGGAGCAATACCAAAGTGTTTCAAAGGAGGATTACCTTGACTTAGGTCTGCCTCCGGTCTAAATTAAATCAACCTAAGTGAAATGGAGTCTCTATCGTTCCACTGCAAGAGTTAACTATGAGACTTCATACACCTTAAAGTTCATAGAACGAAAAGAAGTTTTTTGGAGGCCCTTATCCTCATTACGCCTAGCATTTAGTGGGCTGGATATTTACCTTATCAACTAGCAAATCCATAAGGGTTCTATTTGATTAGGCACCTGAATTGGCACCTGAATCGGACTGAACCGACTGTTTGTCAGGCTACTGTTCTCCTATTCTCTCGAATCTATGAAGTAAGACATTGATTTTGCAATAAGATCGATTATGTTCATTGCATAATAAGCTCCTTTGAAAAGCATTGGCGCACGTGTAAACGAGTTGCTCTACCGAACTGAGCTATAGCCCTTATCAGAGATATCTTAACATATAGATAATTTCTTGTCAAGATGAATATTTTCTAATGCCAGAGGATACCCCTTTGATCTGTATCTGTTTAGTATTTAGTTTAGTATTTAGTATATAACAGACCAATAACAGAGCGGTATTGCTTAGAAAAGGGATTCAATATATAATCGATCGAAGTAATGGGTCTTCCTTTGTGGTGATAAATTGCCTACTTAACTCAGTGGTTAGAGTATTGCTTTCATACGGCGGGAGTCATTGGTTCAAATCCAATAGTAGGTAAGTAGGTAGAAAAATTACTAGATAGCATTGGACTTACTTCGCTTCGCTATCTAATAACTTTTTCTACCCCTCTTCCCTTTTTCTTTGTATCAACTATAAACCACTGGATTGTCTTCAATTGGATGGGGGAATCCAATTGACAGCCTCGATTCGTATCCTAGCTCGTCTGAGAGCGAGCTTCGCTTCAACCAAATCTTTCGTACCCTCAGCTTTACTCAAGTTAGCTTCGGCTATTTCAAGTGCCTTTTGAGCTTCTTCCGGATCAATATCACTACCCAGTTCCGCATCATTTCCTAAAATGATGATCTCATTATTAACTATTCTCGCAAAACCGCTCCACAGAATCGCTGTTAACCATTGGTCGTTGAGGAGGCGTATTCTCAAAGGACCCATATCTACTGCTGTGTTAATGGGGGCGTGGTTTGGTAATACGCCAATTTGGCCACTATTAGTGGATAAAATGATTTCTTTCACTTCACAATCCCAAATAATTCGCTTAGGAGTCAGTACATAAAGATTTAATTTCATTTCTTCGATTTGTTCTCCTCTTCTAAGGTTATAGCTTTCGTGCTAGCTTCATCGATGTTACCCACCAAATAAAAAGCCTGTTCAGGTAGGCCGTCTAATTCTCCGGAAAGGATTAGTTGAAATCCCCTAATAGTTTCCGCAAGAGCAACATACTTTCCTGGAGAACCAGTAAAAACTTCTGCCACAAAGAACGGTTGTGATAAGAAACGCTCAATTTTTCTTGCTCTTGCTACAGTTAAACGATCCTCTTCCGATAATTCATCCAAGCCAAGAATTGCGATAATGTCCTGAAGTTCTTTGTAACGTTGTAAAGTTTCCTTAACTCTTTGCGCAGTTTCATAATGTTCGTTGCCAACGATCCGAGGCTGTAACATAGTCGAGGTTGAATCTAAAGGATCTACTGCTGGATAAATACCCTTGGAAGCTAATCCTCTGGAAAGTACGGTAGTAGCATCCAAATGTGCAAATGTTGTGGCAGGGGCAGGGTCGGTCAAATCGTCTGCAGGTACATAAACTGCTTGAATCGAAGTTATAGATCCCTTTTTAGTAGAAGCAATTCTTTCTTGCAAAGAACCCATTTCTGTACTAAGAGTAGGTTGATAACCCACTGCGGAGGGCATTCTCCCTAATAAAGCGGATACCTCTGATCCTGCTTGAACAAAACGAAAGATATTATCGATAAATAAAAGCACGTCTTGCTTATTAACATCTCGGAAATATTCCGCCATAGTTAGGGCAGTTAAACCAACTCTCATACGAGCTCCCGGTGGTTCATTCATTTGGCCATAGACTAGAGCTACCTTTGATTCCTCAATATTTTTTTCATTAATTACTCCGGATTCCTTCATTTCCATATAAAGATCATTTCCTTCACGAGTCCGTTCCCCTACTCCACCGAATACGGATACGCCCCCATGAGCTTTAGCAATGTTATTGATTAATTCCATGATCAGTACTGTTTTACCTACTCCAGCCCCCCCAAATAGTCCTATTTTTCCTCCACGTCGATAAGGAGCTAAAAGATCGACGACCTTAATACCTGTTTCAAAGATGGATAATTTCGTATCTAACTCGATAAAGGCAGGCGCAGATCTATGAATAGGGAACGTTGCACTACTATCTACAGGACCCAAATTGTCAACAGGCTCCCCAAGAACGTTGAAAATTCGTCCGAGAGTAGCTCCACCGACCGGAACACTGAGAGGAGCTCCCGTGTCAATCACTTCCATTCCTCTCATCAACCCGTCCGTAGCACTCATAGCTACAGCTCTAACTCGATTATTTCCTAATAATTGTTGTACCTCACAAGTCACATTAATTTGCTTATCGGCAGTGTCTCTACTCTGGACTACCAAAGCGTTATAAATATAAGGTAACTTGCCTGGGGGAAAAGTGACATCCAGCACGGGTCCAATAATTTGATCGATACGACCTGATACTTTTTTCTTCAATTGTGGAAACCCCGGGAGGAGAAGTAGTAGGATTGGTTCTCATAATTATCACATAATTAAAAAAAGGAATTTGTCGAAATTTTTCTTTTTTTATTGTTGAATAATGCCAAATCAAATCAAAAAAAATCCAAAAGTAAAAGGAAATGAATTAGTTAATTCAATAAGAGAGAAAAGGGGACCAGGACTTGATTTCGTTGCCCAAGCGAATCCCATTCAATCGTTTACTCATGGAATGAGTCCATTGGAAAGTTCAATCAATCTTTTTTTTCATATACATTTTGCCTTTTGTGGAGGATCTGTGCCTACTCTACTTTCCTATCTAGGACTTCGATATACAAAATATATACTACTGTGAAGCATAGATTGCTGTCAACAAAGAATTTTATTAGTATTTAGTTAGGTATTTGCATTCAAAATAAGAAAAGAGAACTATTAAGAACTTGTAAAATAAGGATTAGGAATTAATTTGGGTTGCGCTATATCTATCAAAGAGTATACAATAATTATGGATTTGGTAAATCAAATCCATGGTTTAATAACGAACCGTGTTAACTTACCATAACAACAACTCAATTCCTATCGAATTCCTATATTGGAATTCCTATAGGATAGAACATACACAGGGTGTACGCATTATATATGAATGAAACATATTCATTAACCTAAGCATGCCCTCAATTTTCTTTAATGAGTTGATATTATATTAATTGAATATCCTTTTTGTTTTACGAGATTTTTGCTAAAGTTTCATTTACGCCTAATTAACATCGAGTAGACCCTGTTATTGTGAGAATTCTTAATTCAAGAGTTATAGGGAGGGACTTATGTCACCACAAACAGAAACTAAAGCAGGTGTTGGATTTCAAGCTGGTGTTAAAGATTATAAATTGACTTACTACACCCCAGAGTATGAAACTAAGGATACTGATATCTTGGCAGCATTCCGAGTAAGTCCTCAGCCTGGGGTTCCGCCCGAAGAAGCAGGGGCTGCAGTAGCTGCCGAATCTTCTACTGGTACATGGACAACTGTTTGGACTGATGGACTTACCAGTCTTGATCGTTACAAAGGACGATGCTATCACATCGAGCCTGTTGCTGGGGAAGACAACCAATGGATCTGTTATGTAGCTTATCCATTAGACCTATTTGAAGAGGGTTCCGTTACTAACATGTTTACTTCCATTGTAGGTAACGTATTTGGTTTCAAAGCCCTACGTGCTCTACGTTTGGAGGATCTACGAATTCCCCCTACTTATTCAAAAACTTTCCAAGGCCCGCCTCATGGTATCCAAGTTGAAAGAGATAAGTTGAACAAGTACGGTCGTCCTTTATTGGGATGTACTATTAAACCAAAATTGGGATTATCCGCAAAAAATTATGGTAGAGCGTGTTATGAGTGTCTACGTGGTGGACTTGATTTTACCAAAGATGATGAAAACGTAAACTCACAACCATTTATGCGCTGGAGAGACCGTTTTGTCTTTTGTGCCGAAGCTATTTATAAATCACAGGCCGAAACCGGTGAAATCAAGGGGCATTACTTGAATGCGACTGCGGGTACATGTGAAGAAATGATTAAGAGAGCTGTATTTGCAAGAGAATTAGGGGTTCCTATTGTAATGCATGACTACTTAACTGGGGGATTCACCGCAAATACTACTTTGGCTCATTATTGCCGCGACAATGGCCTACTTCTTCACATTCACCGTGCAATGCATGCAGTTATTGATAGACAGAAAAATCATGGTATGCATTTCCGTGTATTAGCTAAAGCATTGCGTATGTCTGGGGGAGATCATATCCACTCCGGTACAGTAGTAGGTAAGTTAGAAGGGGAACGCGAAATGACTTTAGGTTTTGTTGATTTATTGCGCGATGATTTTATTGAAAAAGATCGTGCTCGCGGTATCTTTTTCACTCAGGACTGGGTATCCATGCCAGGTGTTATACCGGTAGCTTCAGGTGGTATTCATGTTTGGCATATGCCAGCTCTGACCGAAATCTTTGGGGACGATTCTGTA
>NW_028259659.1:0-20000 GCF_056163025.1 Triticum urartu | reverse complement strand
AGAGCCCCTCCTATCTGATAGAAAAGGGTCCCATGATCCCGAGCCGATCTTACCTTGGCTCGCAAACCCCAAGTTTGTCTATGAAGAGCTAATCTAATTGTATTTTTTTCTAGAATGGATTTCTTATGTGGAATACTAATGGATAGGGCTTCGTTGCTAAGTGCTACAAGATCTAGTGCACTGGAACTCGTGGTTATGGACCCGAATCCTTTAGTATGGAACATTGTCTTTTCCAAGTAAAAACCCCTAGTATATGAAAGAATGAAAAGGTGCTTTCGTTCTTGTGGAATAAGAAGCCCTCGTACCTTAATGAAAGGAAAATCGTAATTTTTCGTTAGGTATTTGACCAAATAGGATCGTCCAGTTCCTACAGAACCTATCACTAAAATACCCGATAGGGCTAAGCGGAACGAAAAGGGTTTTCCATGAGATGGTAAATGAAAACGATTAGTCCCACACGAGGTTTGGGAATAAGTGATTGTCTGATAATGAGCAAGGAATATACGTCTTTCTGCTAAAGAGGATCTATTAAACTCATAATTCATTAGATCCTTGTTATCAATGCCAACTAGGTATCATAAGTAAATGGATCCCGGTTGTTCAATCCTTTGATAACCAAGGTCATTCTTTGCTAAAGAGAAATGATCACTATGAGTCAGACTCAATAGAATTGGATCCATTCCAAATAGCGAGAATTAGGATTCTTGATCCCTCTCAATCTCTCTTTCAATTCGAGGATCCAGAGAGGTGTTTTCATAGTCATCTCCGAATATTTGCCATCTCGGAATATTTTCGATTTCATTTTTCTATGATATGTCTTTCTATATGAAAATTGGTTATTTACGATGTACGATGATCCCTGTTAAGCATCCATGGCTGAATGGTTAAAGCGCCCAACTCATAATTGGTAAATTTGCGGGTTCAATTCCTGCTGGATGCACACGAACGGGAACATTCCATAAGTCTATTGGAACTGGCTCTCTATCCATGGAATCTCATCCATCATCCATACATAACGAATTGGTATGGTATATTCATACCATAACATAAGAACAATAAGAACTCGAATTCTTATCGATACTGGAACTCAGAGCATAGGAGGGAAAGTCGATTTATGGATGGAATCAAATACGCAGTATTTACAGAAAAAAGTCTTCGTTTATTGGGAAAGAATCAATATACTTTTAATGTCGAATCGGGATTCACTAAGACAGAAATAAAGCATTGGGTCGAACTCTTCTTTGGTGTTAAGGTGGTAGCTGTGAATAGCCATCGACTACCTGGAAAAGGTAGAAGAATAGGACCTATTCTGGGCCATACAATGCATTACAGACGTATGATCATTACCCTTCAACCGGGTTATTCTATTCCACTTCTAGATAGAGAAAAAAACTAAAGGAGAATACTTAATAATACGGCGAAACATTTATACAAAACACCTATCCCGAGCACACGCAAGGGAACCGTAGACAGGCAAGTGAAATCCAATCCACGAAATAATTTGATCCATGGACGGCACCGTTGTGGTAAAGGTCGTAATTCCAGAGGAATCATTACCGCAAGGCATAGAGGGGGAGGTCATAAGCGCCTATACCGTAAAATAGATTTTCGACGGAATCAAAAAGACATATCTGGTAGAATCGTAACCATAGAATACGACCCTAATCGAAATGCATACATTTGTCTCATACACTATGGGGATGGTGAGAAGAGATATATTTTACATCCCAGAGGGGCTATAATTGGAGATACTATTGTTTCTGGTACAAAAGTTCCTATATCAATGGGAAATGCCCTACCTTTGAGTGCGGTTTGAACTATTGATTTACGTAATTGGAAGTAACCAATTAGGTTTACGACGAAACCTAGAAATCGATCACTGATCCAATTTGACTACCTCTACGGGATAGACCTCAACAGAAAACTGTTGAGTAACGGCAGCAAGTGATTGAGTTCAGTAGTTCCTCATAGAAAATTATTGGCTCTAGAGATATGGTAATATGGAGAAGACAAAATTGTTTGAAGCACGCACAGAACCGGAAGCGCCCCTTGTTTCAAAGAGAGGAGGACGGGTTATTCACATTTAATTTGATGGTCAGAGGCAAATTGAAAGCTAAGCAGTGGTAATTAAGACCCCCGGGGGAAAATAGGGATGTCTCCTACGTTACCCATAATATGTGGAAGTATCGACGTAATTTCATAGAGTCATTCGATCTGAATGCTACATGAAGAACATAAGCCAGATGACGGAACGCAGAGACCTAGGATGTAGAAGATCATAACATGAGCGATTCGGCAGATTTGGATTCCTTTCCTATATATCCACTCATGTGGTACTTCATCATATGATTCATATAAGATCCATCTGTCTAGAGATCGTCATATACATCTAGAAAGCCGTATGCTTTGGAAGAAGCTTGTACAGTTTGGGAAGGGGTTTTTTGAGAGAAAAGAAGAATCTACTTCAACCGATATGCCCTTAGGCACGGCCATGCATAACATAGAAATCACACGTGGAAGGGGTGGGCAATTAGCTAGAGCAGCAGGTGCTGTAGCGAAACTCATTGCAAAAGAGGGTAAATCGGCCACTTTAAGATTACCATCTGGGGAGGTCCGTTTAGTATCCCAAAACTGCTTAGCAACAGTCGGACAAGTGGGTAATGTTGGGCGTGAACCAAAAAAGTTTGGGTAGAGCCGGATCTAAGTGTTGGCTAGGTAAACGCCCCGTAGTAAGAGGGGTAGTTATGAACCCTGTGGACCACCCCCATGGGGGCGGTGAAGGGAAAGCTCCCATTGGTAGAAAAAAACCCACAACCCCTTGGGGTTATCCTGCGCTTGGAAGAAGAACTAGGAAAAGGAAAAAATATAGCGATAGTTTTATTCTTCGTCGCCGTAAGTAAATACGTAACTAGGAATATGGAAAATTGCATTTTTGGAATTTGCAATAATGCGATGGGCGAACGACGGGAATTGAACCCGCGCATGGTGGATTCACAATCCACTGCCTTGATCCACTTGGCTACATCCGCCCCTTATCCAGCTAAAGGATTTTTTTCTTTTTTCCATTGATCATTATTCTATTTATTCTGACCTCCGTACTTCGATCGAGATATTGGACATAGAATGCCACTCTTTAAAAAGGAAAAAAGGAGTAATCAGCTGTGACACGAAAAAAAACGAATCCTTTTGTAGCTCATCATTTATTGGCAAAGATAGAAAAGGTCAATATGAAGGAGGAGAAAGAAACAATAGTAACGTGGTCCCGGGCATCTAGCATTCTACCCACAATGGTTGGCCATACAATCGCGATTCATAATGGAAAGGAACATATACCTATTTACATAACAAATCCTATGGTAGGTCGCAAATTGGGGGAATTCGTGCCTACTCGGCATTTCACGAGTTATGAAAATGCAAGAAAGGATACTAAATCTCGTCGTTAACTGAATTCTGAATAGAAAGATTAAGAAGAAAAAAAGATTCAAAATAAAGACAGAAATACCCAATATCTTGCTAGAACAAGATATTGGGTATTTCTGTCTTCAAAAATTCTTATATGTTAGCAGAAAAACCTTATCCATTAATAGATGGAACTTCAACAGCAGCTAAGTCTAGAGGGAAGTTGTGAGCATTACGTTCGTGCATTACTTCCATACCAAGGTTAGCACGGTTGATGATATCAGCCCAAGTATTAATAACGCGACCTTGACTATCAACTACAGATTGGTTGAAATTGAAACCATTTAGGTTGAAAGCCATAGTACTAATACCTAAAGCAGTGAACCAGATTCCTACTACAGGCCAAGCAGCCAAGAAGAAGTGTAAAGAACGAGAGTTGTTGAAACTAGCATATTGGAAGATTAATCGGCCAAAATAACCATGAGCAGCCACAATATTATAAGTTTCTTCCTCTTGACCAAATTTGTAACCCTCATTAGCGGATTCATTTTCAGTAGTTTCCCTGATCAAACTAGAGGTTACCAAGGAACCATGCATAGCACTGAATAGGGAACCGCCGAATACACCAGCTACACCTAACATGTGGAATGGATGCATAAGGATGTTGTGCTCTGCCTGGAATACAATCATAAAGTTGAAAGTACCAGAGATTCCTAAAGGCATACCATCAGAAAAGCTTCCTTGACCAATAGGGTAAATCAAGAAAACAGCAGTAGCAGCTGCAACAGGAGCTGAATATGCAACAGCAATCCAAGGACGCATACCCAGACGGAAACTAAGTTCCCACTCACGACCCATATAACAAGCTACACCAAGTAAGAAGTGTAGAACAATTAGCTCATAAGGACCACCATTGTATAACCACTCATCAACAGATGCAGCTTCCCAAATTGGGTAAAAGTGCAATCCGATCGCCGCAGAAGTAGGGATAATAGCACCAGAGATAATATTGTTTCCATAAAGTAAAGAACCAGAAACAGGCTCACGAATACCATCAATATCTACTGGAGGGGCAGCGATGAAGGCGATAATAAATACAGAAGTTGCGGTCAATAAGGTAGGGATCATCAAAACACCGAACCATCCGATGTAAAGACGATTTTCAGTGCTAGTTATCCAGTTGCAGAAGCGACCCCACAGGCTTGTACTTTCGCGTCTCTCTAAAATTGCAGTCATGGTAAGATCTTGGTTTATTCAAATTGCAAGGACTCCCAAGCACACGTATTAACTAGAATATAGATAATAGAAGGCTTGTTATTTAACAGTATAACATAGACTATATACCAATGTCAACCAAGTCAGCCCAAAGATTAGCTATCCATATAACTAAATTAACCAAACCAATAATTTTGTATTTGTAAATGAAGTGAGTCAAAGTGAAAAACTTTGATGGGTCTTTTCTATATGGGTTGCCCGGGACTCGAACCCGGAACTAGTCGGATGGAGTAGATAATTCTTCCTTGTTACAATAGAGAAAAATCCCTCCCCAAATCGTGCTTGCATTTTTCATTGCACACGACTTTCCCTATGTAGAAATAGCCAATTTCTATTCCAAAGAGGAAGTTCTACTAATTTTTTTAATTAGTAAGTTGATTCACCTACTCTTTATTATAATAAAAAGAACATTTCAGAATGAAAAATAGAAAAGTTTTTTCTTGATCATTTATCAACCCTTTCCTGTTTCTTAATTTCGTCTAATGATTAATTAAGAGGGTTGACCAGGTCATTGATACGTATAATATCCAAATACCAAATACGCTCAGTGTGTGATCCACAGAAAGAAAAAAGAGTTGTTTTGGTGAACATCAAAGAAAAAACTTGCTCTTCTTCCATAAAAAATTCTTCTAAAAATGCCGAACCCAATCGTTGCATAAAAGTTCGTACCGTGCTTTTATGTTTACGAGCTAAAGTTCTAGCACATGAAAGTCGAAGTATATACTTTAGTCGATACAAAGTCCGTTTTTTCGAAGATCCACTATGATAATGAAAAAGATTTCTACATATCCGACCAAATCGATCAAGAATATCCCAATCTGATAAATCTGTCCAAATGGGTTTACTAATAGGATGCCCCGATCCAGTACAAAATTGAGCTTTTGATAAGTATCCTATGAGGAGAGTAGCGGGGACTATGGTATCGAATTTTTTCATTCGAGTATCTATTAGAAATGAATTCTCCAGCATTTGATTCCTTACTAACAAAGAACTTTTTTGTACACTTGAAAGGTACCCCATAAAATCGAAGCAAGAGTTTGCTAATTGGTTTATATGGATTCTTCGCGGCTGAGTCCAAAAACAGAAATAATATTGCCAGAAATTGATAAGGTAGCATTTCCATTTCTTCTTCAAAAAAAAAGTGCCTTTTGATGCAAGAATTGCCTTTCCTTGATATCGAACATAATGCATAAGAGGATCCATAAAGAACCATAGGGTTTTCCGAGAAAAACCAGGGTACATTATCCCAAAATGTTCCATCTTCCTAGAAAAGTGGATTCGTTCCAGAAAAGTTCCAGAAGATGCTAATGGTAAGCAAGAAGATTGTTTACGAAGAAACAACAAAAAAAATTCATATTCTGATACATAAGAGTTATATAGGAATTGAAATAGTCTTTTATTTTCTTTTTGAAAAAAAAAAATGGATTTCATTGAAGTAATAAAACTATTCCAATTCGAATAATAGTTGAGAAAGAATCGCAATAAATGCAAAGATGGAACATCTTGGATACGGTATTGAAGGAGTTGAACCAGGATTTCCAAATGGATAGGATAGGGTATTTCTATATGTGATAGATAATCCAAATGCAAAAATTTGTCTTCTAAAAAGGGAAATATTGAATGAATAGAGCGTAAATTCTGAAACTTTGGTATTTCTTTTTCTTTCAGACAAAAAAATTCCCGTAGCGAGAATGGGATTTCCACAACGATCGCAAACCCTTCAGATAGAATCTGAGAATAAAACTCAGAATAAAAATAATTTTTGTAATCCAATAATCGATCTTGGTTAGGATGATTAACCGAGTTATCCAAAAAATTCTGCTGATACATTCGAATAATTAAACGTTTCACAAGTAGTGAACTAAATTTCTTGTTATTACAACTAACAACTATTTCCACAGGTTCAGAACCATTTAATCCATAATGGTGGGCAAATGCATAAATATATTCCTGAAAGAGAAGTGGGTAGACAAAGTATTGTTGACGAGATTTATGTTTTTCTGAATACCCTTCGAATTTTTCCATTTGTATTTCTACTTGAATCAGAGAGAAGAAGCATTTCTCGGTTTATCGAATGATGATACATAGTGCAATATGGTCAGAACAGGGTGTTGCATTTTTAATACAAACCCTGGAAAGAAAGGGAGTCTAATCCACAGATCTTTTTCTGCTCCTTTTCTACCCAATTAGTTTATGTTTGTTCTAATTAAAAAAAAAGAACAGAACAAGTTTTTTATTTTTGCAGGCCAATCGCTCTTTTGACTTTGGAATACAGCCTCTTTATCAATATACTGCTTCTTTTACACATTCAATCCATAACATCCCTTATTCAATCCATAATCAAGAATAATTAGGATTTCTAAAAAAAAAAAGAAAAAATAAAGGGTCCACTCATAGGAAAACCCAACCTTTCCCCGCATCCGGCACTAATCTATTTTTAACGTCTAATTAGAGCGGGGAATCATTCCAATTAGGAAGTTCAGCTCGTTGCTTTTTATTTTACCAGAATTGGAGCCAGGCTCTATCCATTTATTCATTAGACCCAGAAAATCGTAATTTTGGATTCCATTCAAAAAAGATTGATTTTATTACGACATGCTATTTTTTCCATTCATTACCTTTGAGGATCAGTCGTGGTCTTCTAGACTCTACCAAGAGTCTGGACGAATTTGTTGTTTCATCCAAATGTGTAAAAGATCATAGTCGCACTTAAAAGCCGAGTACTCTACCATTGAGTTAGCAACCCAGATAAAAAAAGGATCTTAGATACGATCGAAATCCAAAAATCAATGGAATTACACCGCGCGCTTCTGTCAAAACATTGAACTAGCAAGACATCAAAAGATTTTTTTTATCGACCATGAAAAACACTCAAATGCCAAAACGAACAGGTCCGGTGAAATTCCACTAAAGTAAAGTTAAAAAAAGAGCGACCCTAATCACGATGGCCAAATTCTCCTTATTTTTAGCGATTTTTATTAACAAAAAATATATATTATAAAAAATATATATTATATTGTATGAGAATACATGCAAGAGGAACACCCTTATCATTTGAGCGAAGTGTAGGCGGAAAAATTGAATATGGAGTGAGGATAAAGAGACCCATCTATCTACAAATTCTATTTGTTCAATAGACCTTTGTCAATGGAAATACAATGGTAAGAAAACAAATTAGATAGAAAAAGTAAATAAAATAGGGGCTTATGTTGGATTGGCACGATATAATATAAATCCAAATAGGATTAAAAAAGAGGTAAATTGTGTCTAAATAATTAGACAACTAGGAATACTAATAATCTTCTCCTATCCTATTTTTTGATTCATTTAGTTCTTCAATTAACTCAAAGTTCTTTCTTTTTCTTTAAAGAATTCTGCCTTCCTTAAAATATCATAAACAGTTCTTGTTGGTTGAGCACCCTTTTCAAGGAAATAGAGAATAGCTGGAACATTTAAACAAGTTTGATTCTTTATCGGATCATAAAAACCTACTTTTTGAAGATCTCTTCCTTCTCTTCGAGATCGAACATCAATTGCAACGATTCGATAGACAGCTTATTGGGATAGATGTAGATAAACAACGCCCCCCCCTAGAAACGTATATGAGGTTTTCTCCTCATACGGCTCGAGAAAATGATTCGAATTTCTGTCGATAATAATAGAAATTAGACTATGACGTGCATTAATTTCCTTACAGAAAAAACAAATTTCATTTATACTCATGACTCAAGTGGGCTAATTTTGCCTGACAAACTTCGAAGGCAAAATCCTTCCAAAATTTTTGAGTCGTCTTTAAACTCTTTTCTTTGTCTCATTTCGAACGAATTGACTTTTATTCCTTATTCTAATCCAACTCTGTTGTTGAGACAATTGAAAATTGTGTTTACTTGTTCTGGAATCCTTTATCTTTGATTTGTGAAATCCTTGGGTTTAGACATTACTTCGGGAATTCCTATTTTTTTCTTTCAAAAGAGTAGCAACATACCCTTTTTTCTTATTTCCTTCGATAAAGCATTTATCTCTTCTATAGAAATCTAATAAGAGGGATTGATTCTGATATACTTTTATTGGACTTTCTTCTTATTTTAACCTTTCGATTTATTTCTATATTAAGGATAGACTGACAAAGTTGGCCTAATTTATTAGTTTTCACTAACCCTAGATTCTTTCCCTTGATAAAAAAAATTCTGTCCTCTCGAGCTCCATCGTGTACTATGTTACTTAAACCCAGCGCAAATTTGGTTCGGAACGAATAGAACAGGCTATGTCGAGCCAAGAGCATTTTCATTACTATGGAAAATGATGGATAGCAAAATCCACAATCGATCATGTCCTTCAAGTCGCACGTTGCTTTCTACCACATCGTTTTAAACGAAGTTTTACCATAACAAACATTCCTCTTTTCATTGCAAAGTGGTATAGAGAATTGATCCAATATGGATGGAATCATGAATAGTCATTGGTTTAGTTTTTTTATACTAATTAAAACTTGCTATCTATGGAGCAATATGGATAAAAGAAAGTAAGTATTTATCCGGGAAGCCTCCGCCAAGATCCAATTTATTTAAACCCATATTAAAATTCTATCATATGAATGAAACATAGTTTGAAAAAGACGACTAAACAAGTTTGCTTAAAACTTATTTATTCTTAAATTTCCACCCTCAACGGATGGCTCGAGATGATCAATCTTGAAGTGAGAAAAGAAGGATTGACTCTTCCTCAATAAATAAACTATCAACCTCCAAAAAAGTTTAATTAATTTAATTACTAGAATTAGAATTCTAGTAGTAATATATTTTTTCAGTACCAAAAACAATTAACTATAATAACTAAATAAACTATTCCAATGAAAAGATTGAAAGTTTTTGGTAGTTATAGAATTCTCGTACTTCTTCAACTCGAATACCAAAAGGAAGAAAAAAATATGACTAAGTGATTTTATAGTAGAGGCATATCCTGAATGTGCTTGATAGATCCCATTTTTTCATGAAAATAAAGATAGTCAATTTGACTGGACTTAAGACTTTATTATGTTTTCTGAGAAAGAATAAGATATCATTATTCTCTTTAATAAACTTTTGTCTCGTACGGAATACTATATGATTTCACCGTTTGTTTCATCAGAAACAATCTGGGACGGAAGGATTCGAACCTCCGAGTAACGGGACCAAAACCCGCTGCCTTACCACTTGGCCACGCCCCATTTCGGGTTTTATGCGACACTAATAAACACTAGTATGTTTATTTGTTATTCGTCAATACCATTTCAATTACATAAAAAAGGAGGGATATTCTCTTGCTAGTATTCTACACATGCGGATAATATAGAATCAAAAAAATGCATTGATCATTACATGGAATTCTATTAAGATATTATATGAAAGTCGAATTTATTCCACTCTCATTTGAGAGTGCGAATACAAGGAGGTATTTTGTGTTTGGGAAAGTCCGAAGAAAAAAGATTTTGAATCTGCCTTTTCCTTCTTTCCCTTAAAAAAATAACTCAAGAAAAATCCAATTATTTACTCTACAAGAATGAAATGCTTGTTATGCCTAATATACTTAGTTTAACCTGTATCTGTTTTAATTCTGTTCTTTATCCTACTAGTTTTTTCTTTGCCAAATTACCCGAAGCTTATGCTATTTTCAATCCAATCGTGGATATTATGCCTGTTATACCTCTATTCTTTTTTCTATTAGCCTTTGTTTGGCAAGCTGCTGTAAGTTTTCGATGAAATCTTTAGTACTCTGTATGCCAAATTGAATGATGTGTTCATTCCAAAAAAATTTTAAAATGGGTAAAAGCCGAGAAGTTTTATATTTTTATATTATGAACCTTCGATTCTAAAATTTAAATTCTTCTACATTGAATGGGTAGCTACAGCAATAAATTTGGATCAGCCTTTCTACTCCCCTGCACCTAGGTTGAGCAGGTACCTAAAGGTACCTACACAATACCTAACCACCTAACCCTATTTTTGCTATTGATAAGAGTGCTTATTATAAAAGAATTCTTGCAATTTTTTTCAAGAATTCTTTTTTGCATTTTTAGGTATAAAAAAAAACCATCCTAGTGGATCCGTGTGGTAAGGAAAAACTGGTAATCTATTCCTTAAAAAAAAATCTTGGAGATTATGTAATGCTTACTCTCAAACTTTTTGTTTATACAGTAGTGATATTCTTTGTTTCACTCTTTATCTTTGGATTCTTATCTAATGACCCAGGACGGAATCCTGGACGCGAGGAGTAAAAATTCAGTTTTTTTTTTTCTTATTGGATTTGTTTCGTACATTTATCTATGAGAAAATCCGGGGGTCAGAATTCTTTCCAATTCGAAAGTCCCAAATGATCCAAGGGAGCGGAAAGAGAGGGATTCGAACCCTCGGTACAAAAAAATTGTACAACGGATTAGCAATCCGCCGCTTTAGTCCACTCAGCCATCTCTCCACGTTCCAAAGCGAAAGGTTTCCGTGATATGATATAGGCAAGAAATAAGAAATAACGGTTGCAAAAAACCCCTTTTTTTTCTTTCAAAAGTCTATAAAAATTATATTGCCAATTCCATTTTAATTATATTCTTTTTTCTTAATGTTAATAAAAAAAGAAGAAAATTCTTGTTTTTTCTTTCTAAAAATCGATATTGGCCGAGAGACAATCAAATAGATTTTCTCTTTAGCGGGCATTTCCATATAGGACTTGTTATAATTATAATAAAACAAGCAGGTTATATAAAAAAAACGCTTTTTTTGTCGATTATTTATCAAGAAAGCAAAAAGGGTTCTTATCAAATCCACCATAAAATTGGAAAGAAGCATAAAGTAAGTAGACCTGACTCCTTTAATGATGCCTCTATCCGCTATTCTGATATATAAATTCGATGTAGATGAAATTGTATAAGCGAATTTTTTTTATTTCCTTAGACTTAGACCGCGCAAGACAAGAATTTTTCGCTATTTACGATTTCATATTCTTGTTACTAGATGTTCTATAGGAATAAGAAGAAATCGCAACTCCTTTGCGCTACACATAAAATTGGATTTCGAAGGTCCATTTTTTTTTTTCAGAATCCTCTATTATTTTAGTTCTTCCACCCATGCAATAGAGAGGGAATGGGAAAAGAAGGGTTACTTTTATTTGCATTTTTCCCTTAAAAGATAGACTTTGAAATAGGAGTCTTGGAATAATGCTGAATTCAAAGGTTTATTTCTTTCTATAGTATAAGAAAAACAATTTATTTCTATTTCTATAGTATAAGAAAAACAAATAAATAGTATAAGAAAAACAAATCGAATCAAATTCATGGATTTACCACGACCTCGGTTGTGACTGTGACTCCATAGATAAAAATGGGAAATTTCTCTCTTCGAGACCATTGAAAAAGGGCATTGAACGAGAAAGAAATCGTCCACAGATAATAAAACTATCATATGCCTTGGAAAGTGATATGAGGTGCTCGGAAATGGTTGAAGTAATTGAATAGGAGGATCACTATGACTATAGCCCTTGGTAGAATTCCTAAAGAAGAAAATGATCTATTTGATACTATGGATGACTGGTTACGAAGGGACCGTTTCGTTTTTGTAGGATGGTCTGGCCTATTGCTCTTTCCTTGTGCTTATTTCGCTTTAGGGGGTTGGTTTACAGGGACAACTTTTGTAACTTCTTGGTATACCCATGGATTGGCTAGTTCCTATTTGGAAGGTTGTAATTTCTTAACCGCAGCAGTTTCTACCCCTGCCAATAGTTTAGCACACTCTTTGTTGCTACTATGGGGGCCCGAAGCACAAGGAGATTTTACTCGTTGGTGTCAATTAGGCGGTCTATGGACTTTTGTAGCTCTCCACGGGGCTTTTGCACTAATAGGTTTCATGTTACGCCAATTTGAACTTGCTCGGTCTGTTCAATTGCGGCCTTATAATGCAATCTCATTCTCTGGTCCAATTGCTGTTTTTGTTTCTGTATTCCTTATTTATCCACTGGGGCAATCTGGTTGGTTCTTTGCGCCGAGTTTTGGCGTAGCAGCGATATTTCGATTCATCCTTTTCTTCCAAGGATTTCATAATTGGACGTTGAACCCATTTCATATGATGGGAGTTGCCGGAGTATTAGGTGCGGCTCTGCTATGCGCTATTCATGGAGCGACCGTAGAAAACACTCTATTTGAGGACGGTGATGGTGCAAATACCTTCCGTGCTTTTAACCCAACTCAAGCTGAAGAAACTTATTCAATGGTCACTGCTAACCGCTTTTGGTCCCAAATCTTTGGTGTTGCTTTTTCCAATAAACGTTGGTTACATTTCTTTATGCTATTTGTACCCGTCACCGGTTTATGGATGAGTGCTATTGGCGTAGTTGGCTTGGCTCTGAACTTACGTGCCTATGACTTTGTTTCCCAGGAAATCCGTGCAGCGGAAGATCCTGAATTTGAGACTTTCTACACCAAAAATATTCTTTTAAACGAGGGTATTCGTGCGTGGATGGCAGCTCAGGATCAGCCTCATGAAAATCTTATATTCCCTGAGGAGGTTCTACCACGTGGAAACGCTCTTTAATGGAACTTTCGTTTTAGCTGGTCGTGACCAAGAAACCACCGGCTTTGCTTGGTGGGCTGGGAATGCCAGACTTATCAATTTGTCCGGTAAACTGCTTGGAGCTCATGTAGCTCATGCCGGATTAATCGTATTCTGGGCCGGAGCAATGAACCTATTTGAAGTGGCCCATTTCGTACCAGAAAAGCCCATGTATGAACAAGGGTTGATTTTACTTCCACACTTAGCTACTCTAGGTTGGGGAGTAGGGCCAGGGGGGGAAGTTCTAGATACTTTTCCGTACTTTGTATCTGGCGTACTTCACCTAATTTCCTCCGCAGTCTTAGGCTTCGGTGGCATTTATCACGCGCTTCTGGGACCCGAGACTCTTGAGGAATCTTTTCCATTCTTTGGTTATGTCTGGAAAGATAGAAATAAAATGACTACAATTTTGGGTATTCACTTAATTTTGTTAGGTCTAGGTGCTTTTCTTCTAGTACTCAAGGCTCTTTATTTTGGCGGTGTATATGATACCTGGGCCCCTGGGGGGGGAGATGTAAGAAAAATTACCAATTTGACCCTTAGTCCCAGTGTTATATTTGGTTATTTACTAAAATCTCCTTTTGGTGGAGAAGGGTGGATTGTTAGTGTAGATGATTTAGAAGATATAATTGGTGGGCATGTATGGTTGGGTTTTATTTGTGTATTTGGCGGAATTTGGCATATTTTAACCAAACCCTTCGCATGGGCTCGCCGTGCATTTGTATGGTCTGGAGAAGCTTACTTGTCTTATAGTTTAGCTGCTTTATCTGTCTTTGGTTTTATCGCTTGTTGTTTTGTATGGTTCAATAATACAGCTTATCCGAGTGAGTTTTATGGACCCACCGGGCCAGAAGCTTCTCAAGCTCAAGCATTTACTTTTCTAGTTAGAGACCAGCGTCTTGGAGCTAATGTGGGATCCGCTCAAGGACCCACAGGTTTAGGTAAATATCTAATGCGTTCCCCAACTGGGGAGGTTATCTTTGGAGGGGAAACTATGCGTTTTTGGGACCTTCGTGCTCCATGGTTAGAACCTCTAAGGGGCCCCAACGGTTTGGACTTGAGTAGGTTGAAAAAAGACATACAACCTTGGCAAGAACGACGCTCAGCAGAATATATGACCCACGCTCCTTTAGGCTCTTTAAATTCCGTGGGTGGCGTAGCTACCGAGATCAATGCAGTTAATTATGTCTCTCCTAGAAGTTGGTTATCAACTTCTCATTTTGTTCTAGGATTCTTCTTTTTTGTGGGCCATTTATGGCATGCAGGAAGAGCCCGAGCTGCTGCAGCAGGTTTTGAAAAGGGAATCGATCGTGATTTGGAACCTGTTCTTTACATGAACCCTCTTAACTAAGATTTTCTTATTTATACCTGTTCTACTTTTTTTCTGTTCTGGCTCGGTTATTCCATCTAGCCGAGCCATTCATTCCTTTTTATGAAAGAAAGATAAGGGACAGAAAAAAAAAATAAATAAAAATGAAAGAAACAAACGTATTCAATAAGCAAAAGGAGAGAGAGGGATTCGAACCCTCGATAGTTCCTAGAACTATACCGGTTTTCAAGACCGGAGCTATCAACCACTCAGCCATCTCTCCACAGCCTAATCCTTATTTTACTCCTACAAATAGAACATAGCCATATAAAAAATAAAAAGATTTATTAGCCTCTAGAAAGATATCAGATACAAGTTCCTTTTCGATATATCTCTGTATACTGTATACACGGATACAGGATCCGCTATACCCGCTTGTGAAATAAAGAGTAAATAATCTCTTCTCACCCCCATATCCAAATAAAAAAGCGGTTTAAGTAATAAATTTGAATTAAAGAGAAGAATCAATGGATTCATGATTAAACCCCTCCTACTTCTTGTATTTTTTTACAATTTTGGTTTAAGTGAGGGATCAAATATGTAGTCAACTTTATTTGATGGTAGCTTGGAGGATTAGAAATATGACTATTGCTTTCCAATTAGCTGTTTTTGCATTAATTGCGACTTCCTCAGTCTTAGTAATTAGTGTACCCCTTGTATTTGCTTCTCCTGATGGTTGGTCAAATAATAAAAATGTTGTATTTTCCGGTACATCATTATGGATTGGACTAGTCTTTCTCGTAGCTATTCTGAATTCTCTCATTTCTTAAATGAAATTTGGTTAATATTTATTAACCCCATAAAAAAGAAATAATAAAGGCCATTTCTTCTAAAAAATTAGAATAGTGAGACGTATTAAAACGCAATTTGCGTTCCGAATTGCTAGCTCTTCTCTTTCAGTATTATGAAATTCCATTCCCATTAGAATATTCATTGACAGATAATAAAAAAAGGAAAACTCTAATATAATAGAAAATGAAATGAAACGGTCGACCCAGACATAGAAGGTCGACCCAGGCGGATATACGCTATAAAATATATACCGTAGCGAGCGTAGTTCAATGGTAAAATATCTCCTTGCCAAGGAGAAGATACGGGTTCGATTCCCGCCGCTCGCCCGCTTAATTTATCAAAGTACTATGATAAAAAGTTTAGTCTAGTTAACTGTTTAACTACTTATATTAAATTAAGTATTAATTAGGTGTTAGTCTAGTGCCGTATCCCTTACTATCTTACCCTTCCTTTGCATCCCACTCAAAAAAAGAGGGCGCTCCAGAGGCAGAAATAGAACTCGCCAACAGAGCTCCAAAAATTGGGTATTAACTGAGACAAACAACGGGCAAACTTTTTTTAAAGGGAAGGGAGAGGTAGACTGTCCCTTTCGTTTCATTTTTATTTTCTGCAGGGTAGGGAGAGGCCTTGCGCCTTCTTTTTTTGAAGGCAAGTGACTTCGCAAACTGCTCAATTTTGCCCTCTAGGGCCGGGAACTAATGAATAAAAAAGGGTTGGATACGCCCCTCTACCATACATATCTAGAGAAATAGAATAGTCCTTTTATACAGACTGCTAAGTGCGGAGACGGGAATCGAACCCGTGACCTCAAGGTTATGAGCCTCGTGAGCTACCAAACTGCTCTACTCCGCTCTGGAGTACCAGAAACTGGTGGACAAAAAAGGCTTGAATACAAGCCTCTAACATGTCTAGACAAATAGAATACTCCTTTTATACAGAATGGAGCGGGTAGCGGGAATCGAACCCGCATCGTTAGCTTGGAAGGCTAGGGGTTATAGTCGACGTTGGTTGATTATTTTTAACGTCTCTAATTCAAAACCGAACATGAAATTTTGATTTCATTCGGCTCCTTTATGGATATTCTCACCACTTAACATCTATGTCAGCTTTTCTATTTGAATGGAACCAAAGCTCTCCGCTTTCTAGATGATCCTTATAGAGTAGGAGATAGAAATTCTATCTAAATTCATCTAATCTACTTACTTCGTTCCCTAATTTCATTCAAGAGATCCTGAGGAAAAGAATTGGGTTTCCACCGAGCTGAAACAATATGCGGATGGTTCTAGTAAACCAAAACTATCGTTTTTTAGCTATTTGGCTTCCTTATTCCTTATTTTAAGAAGATTTAGTTACGATTGGAAATCAACTTTTTTGTATCTTCATCCATAGATCCTTTACTCATATTTTCAAAATTGGAATACTTAATCCAATGCAAAATTATGCTTCGCGACTCTGTACTCATAATCCTATTTTTATTTTGGATGCAATTTAAATTAGTCTTTGGATACAAATCGCCAGAATGTATATTCTTCCTCAATATGCTATTGAGAGGAAAAGGATTTAATCCTTTATAAGAACTAAAGTTTTCATCGGAATATAAAAATAAAAAACTTAAGGATGCCTTAAGTATATCATTTCAAATTCAGTTATTAATAGAACGAATCACACTTTTACCACTAAACTATACCCGCTACATTGTAGATTATGGTATAAATGGTACCCTTTGTCAAGGATAGCCATTTGACAAGAAGGCTAATTCCCCCTTATTGAATCAGATGGAGAAGGTTCATGACACTGAGCCGTTGGTACTTCTACTTCGATCGCTCGCCTTTACTTTAGGATTTAGATAGCCCCTCTGGTCTGTAAAAAAAATCTTTTCTTACCATGCTAATAGCGCCTGAACCAAATGTATTTATTTTGATTAGGATCCTATTCTACGGTTACGACTACAATAATAATTATTTACTTTGCAAGGACGTAAGTGTGTCAGACTGCTAAATTGTTTTATTATTCCTACAATATAAACTAGGGGATATAGGGGGTAACACTGTCCCTATAAATTCCTTTTTTCCTTTTCTTTTTTGTCCAGAATTGAACAAAAAAGAAATTATGGAAGATGTTTTCTTCCCCCATTAAGTCCGAGCCATAGAGTAAGAGTGAGATGAGTTTTCCAAATTCATCATAGACTTTCCCTATGGCTTGATAGAAGTAAGCAGCAAAGAGTCGTAACTTAAAGAAAAAAACGGACAGGGCCGACAGATTTACCTGATGTAAAGAAGATCCTAAAAGTCTCTGATTAGTCGACTCTCTCCATTTAACACTTTCCTCTCTCTCCTTTTTTCCACTGACTCAATTCTAGTTTATTAGATTCTTGTTTAAAAGAATGCAAAAAGTTCAATAGAACTAAGAACACATAAAAAATAGCATAGAGGATCAAGGCCATTACCAAAAGTTCCTCCCAAGGATCCTATATCCTATTGGGTATCTGTTCCCCGCCTTTTCCCGCTAGGATCGGAAATCTTATATTTTCCATATCCATATACCGTTGAATCCTTGGGGTTCCAGAATCCGCCTATTTTACTAGTCTTCGGAAACGGAAAACCCTGAACCAAGAAGAGTTGGATATGTTATGTAGGGTATGTTTTTTTTTATTAATTTTATTTTGAGCTCTCAAGATATCGATATATACATATACAATCTCTACATAATGTCTCTCTCTCTATCTCTATATATTATATATATAATATGTACATTATGCAGTAGACCCATAATGGGAAATCCAAGTGGCTAATTTTTGAATTAAATAAAAAGCCCTTTTAACTCAGTGGTAGAGTAATGCCATGGTAAGGCATAAGTCATCGGTTCAAATCCGATAAAGGGCTTTTTAAATTAGTGGTAGAGTAATCTCGTGCTAAGACGTAAGTCGTTGGTTCGAATCTGATAGAGTACTTTTCTACTAAATTGATTCACTTTTTTTCTTTGTTTTTGAAACTTTCTCTATATTTTTAGAGAATTTTATGACTTAGTGCGGGATGGATGCATTTTTGGTATGAACACTAAATGAAGCACGGAGAATTAATCTATAACGATCAACTAAAAAAAATCCTAGATGAAAACATAACAGAAAAGTTGGAAAAACTCTTTGCTTTGGATCTATTTATACTTTTCGAGTATATTGACAATTCCAAAAAACTGCTCATACTATGATTATAGTATAATCACGAGCGGTTGTATATGGCCCTATCGTCTAGTGATGCCCCTATCGTCTAGTGGTTCAGGACATCTCTCTTTCAAGGAGGCAGCGGGGATTCGACTTCCCCTGGGGTAGGGAGTATTATGAAAGGAGGTTAATCATAGATTAGCAAAAACCCTAGAATAAATTCTTCCTGGGTCGATGCCCGAGTGGTTAATGGGGACGGACTGTAAATTCGTTGACAATGTCTACGCTGGTTCAAATCCAGCTCGGCCCAAACCAAAAATCTAGGGCTTCGTGAGTATGAACTAAATCCTTTTGTTTTTCTTCCATAAAATAAAATGTCTGATCTATAGAAATAAAAGATAAAGAAAAAAGGGAAATTTTTTTTTCTAATCCATATCTCTCTCATTCCTTTCTTACAAACAAAAGAGTTTTTCTTATTGAAGGCTGGATTATTATCCATTTTTAGTGATAAAAAATCACGACATACTAGTTATGTCACTCTCACTATACCCACGTATAATATAATATGTGGGTATGTAGTATATGATTCGTCTATTTCTTAGAGTACGAAAGACGAATCGAATCTTCTTATGGTTCTATTTAAGAATGGGTATGCCATACACCCCGCGGGGATTGTAGTTCAATTGGTCAGAGCACCGCCCTGTCAAGGCGGAAGCTGCGGGTTCGAGCCCCGTCAGTCCCGAACTAGGGTTCAATGAATGGAGAAATTGATATTTCCTTTTTCCATGAAAAAAAGGGGCAGGGAGCAAGATCAAATACCCACAGGGCACCCTTACTTCACTTTTTTATTTTGCATCTCTCATTAAAGAGGGAGGGAGGGCATATAGGAATTTTTTTTTCACTACTCCCAATCGATAAAGAAAGACACACATACGATATGTGGATTAGTAGAATTTAGGATATTATATTACTCTATCTTTCTTTATGATGATACCATCCTCATCTTAATTTCCTATTCCACTCTTATGGAATAGAGTACCGGTATTTTACCGGAATCCATACATAAATCGTATTCCCTTTTTATTTCAGACCTCTTTTCCCCATCTCACTTCTACTGCTTATTTGGATGTCTATGTGACCCATAGAAAGTGAAAGTTGGTCATATAATACATACATAATTGTATGTATAACTATAAGAAAAAGGAAGGGAAATTGTATAAGATTAAGAAAGTATAAGATTAAGAAAGCTCGTGGGTTAGAGATATAGAAAAGAAAAAGTAGAAAAGGATTAAAAAAGAGGGAATTCCTAATCCAATCAAAAAACCCATTTTGGTCTTAGTGTGGATAGAGGATCTTCCTATGTTATACTATATAACTCTCATCCGTGAAATATAACTCTCATCCATGAATTGATTTGATAGATCGATATTCA
>NW_028259658.1:0-32121 GCF_056163025.1 Triticum urartu | reverse complement strand
CTCTTATAGATAGGACGAAAAAGAACCAAGTTTTTTTAGCTCACTTCCTTCCGCTGGCAGTTTCGCTGAATACCGGTTTTTTTAATGCAAACTAGATATCAATCTAGTAATTTCTTTTAGATTAAGTCTTACGTCTTGTTTGACCGGTGAAAGACTTCCTTTGTTGAAATGTTCTGTTCCCAAAATTCCTAAAATAAAAGGAAAAAACTTTCCACTTTCCTAAACTAAGGACGGGAAATAAGAAGGTGAGCATATCTTCTAAATTACTAATACTCAACTCAGCCCTTCCTAGAATGGGGTATTATCTGTCCCGATAAATAGATAATTCCAGGAGTAATAAATAGGAGTAAATTAAATAAAGTATTGATATAATTGGAATTGTGGAAGCAAATACCAATTTACTAAAAAAAGAAAAAAGTATCTAATCGAAATCGAAAGAATTTTTTTTTTAAGATTAAACAAAAGGGTTCGCAAATAAAAGCGCTAGTGCCACAACTAGTCCATAAATTGTTAAAGCTTCCATAAAAGCTAGACTAAGCAATAAAGTACCTCGTATTTTACCTTCTGCTTCTGGCTGTCTCGCAATACCTTCTACAGCTTGTCCTGCAGCAGTACCTTGACCAACTCCAGGTCCAATAGAAGCAAGCCCTACGGCCAATCCAGCAGCAATAACAGAAGCAGCAGCAATTAGTGGATTCATGGTGAGTAGTTCCTCGTGTCAAAAAAAAGAAATGGTTAAGGATACAATCAACCAATAAATTCTTACTTCTAAGCTCTATTGGGGAGAAGTAAAGTAACTAAAAAGTACAAATTGAAATCAAATTGAAATGATAATGTGAATTGTCCGAACTACATAGAAGGGAATTCCATATCCATATATCGGATTAGATAATGAATCTAACCTAGGAATATATAATATAATATCCTATATATATACATTTGTTTCTTCTATTTTGTTTGCATATTTTCTCATTTTCTATTGAATCGGATTCTAAAATCATTGCTTAAAGTGGAAACCTGCATAAAAGAGGACTCCACTTATAGACATTAAGGATATTATAGTATAGATCTAGCCTGACTCCACCCTCCTTAATGCATATATACTTTGAAAATTCCATAATATAGTCTATTCTATTCTCTCTCCTACAACTCTAGGCTATATATTCATACGCATTTCTAACTATTTTTTTGCAACCAAGCAGATTATCTGGAACCATGCATGAATTGAGCTAAGCTGCAAAAAAAAAAAATACTATTTCCAAAAAGAGTCAATTCAATGATGACCCTCCATGGATTCACCTATATAGGCTGCGGCTAATGTTGCAAAAATAAGAGCTTGAATACCGCTTGTAAATAATCCAAGAAACATGACCGGTATAGGGATTACTAAGGGGACTAAAGAAACAAGAACAACAACGACTAATTCATCCGCCAATATATTCCCGAAAAGTCGAAAGCTAAGCGATAATGGTTTTGTGAAATCTTCTAGGATGTTAATTGGTAAAAGGATTGGAGTTGGTTTAATATATTTCTCGAAATAGCTCAATCCTTTTTTGCTAAGACCAGCATAAAAATATGCCGCTGACGTGAGTAAAGCTAAAGCAACAGTAGTATTTATATCATTCGTGGGCGCTGCTAATTCCCCATGGGGTAACTCTATAATTTTCCAAGGTAAAAGAGCACCCGACCAATTCGAAACAAAAATAAAAAGGAACATAGTTCCAATAAAGGGAACCCAGGGACCATATTCTTCTCCAATCTGAGTTTTGCTCAAGTCTCGAATAAACTCAAGGACATATTCAAAAAAATTCTGACCGTCGGTCGGGATGGTTTGTGGATTCCGAACAGCTATGACAACTGAACCTAGCAAGATAGTAATTACGACCCAAGAAGTGATGAGTACTTGGGCATGAATTTGGAAACCTCCTATTTGCCAATAGAAGTGTTGGCCTACTTCTACACCCGATATATCGTATAACCCCTTGAGTGTTTTAATGGAACAAGGTATAATATTCATATTGTCCTCTGATAAAAATTGAACTTCAAAAAAGGAATTCTTTTGATTCAACCATCTCTTTCTCAACTCAGCAACTTGAAGTATTAATCTTATATTTAGGATACCAAGAAAGCACATCAGATCATAATATATATCAATACCCTCTAATATATATCAATATTCCCCTTCTTTTTTCTATGCAAAAAAAATTCTATGCAAAAAAAAAGATATAGTAAAGTAAGTGATTCCATAAATTTACGCAGTTGCCCAAGAATTCACTATATATTCTTAATCAACGATTTCTTATATAGAGAGAACGGCCCTCACAAATTGAAAATACTAATTTGTTAAGAATCAATCGAATTGAAGTCATAGTGTCATCGTTGGCTGGAATCGATATATTCGCGAGATCCGGGTCACAATTTGTATCGACTAAAGAAATAGTAGGAATCCCCAAAATGGCACATTCCCGAAGAGCTATATACTCTTTTTGCTGATCAAGGACGATCACAATGTCTGGCAATCTCGTCATATATTTGATCCCGCCGAGATACCTTTGCAAAGTAGATAATTTTCTCTTCAAGATTGCCACATCTCTTTTTGGGAGATGGTGGAATTTTCCCATTTTTTCTTCTGCTCTTAAGTCTCTAAATTGAGAAAGTCTAGTTTTCGTAATCGACCAATTCGTTAACATACCACTGAACCACTTTTTATTAACATAATGACAACGAGCCCTTATTGCAGCTGATGCTACTAAATCTGTTGCTCTTTTTTTGGTACCAACAATTAAGAAACTTTTTCCCTGACTTGCTGCATCAAAAACTAAATCACAAGCTTCTGATAAAAAACGAGCCGTTCTAGCGAGATTTATAATATGAGTACCTTTACGCTTTGCCGAAATGTAAGGGGCCATTTTAGGATTCCATTTCTTAATACCATGACCAAAATGAACTCCTGCTTCTATCATCTCTTTCAAATTAATGTTCCAATATCTTCTTGTCATTTTTTCCACACTTCCTTTTTTTTAATCCTACCATTCCATTACGGAATTTAGTTCTTTTTGAAGATTAAGAAAGATCCGAAATAGCTTGAAATAAATAATAATTGTTCCGAGAGAACCTTGTACTAAGATAAGAGTTGGCCATTGATACATGGTATAAACATAACCACCTTAATGAATTAACTGACTTGTTTTACTTATTAAAATAAAAATCTTAAAAATCTAAAATTTGACCTGTTAGTGTTCTAAGTTCAAAAGTCTAGTAAAGTAAAAAATATTTTTATGGGGGTTCTTATGTCTCATAAAAATTGTTTGTTACGTCAGAATCTGAAGAAACTAATTCTGTATGGAGAAACAAAAAATCTCTCATTTCCGACGCGAATAGATTTTTTTTTTTTATTTCGAAATAAAGGTTCTTGTCTTGTGGGGAACGATGCACAAATTTTTGGAATCCGGTACCAACAGGTATAATCCCCCCCAGAACTACGTTTTCTTTCAAGCCTTTCAACCAATCAATGCGACCTCGTAGGGCAGCTTTTGCTAAAACTCGAGCAGTTTCTTGAAAACTTGCTTCAGATATGAAACTTTGGGTATTCAGGGAAGCCCTTGTTATTCCCAATAAGATTGCCCGATAATAGATCGATTCATCCAAAGCTCGTCCTGCTCGTTCCGCTCGCAATAGTCCGATTAATTCCCCAGGCGAAAAAACATTAGACATTCCATCTTCGGAAACCCGCACTTTTGATGTTACTTGGCGTATAATAATCTCTATATGTCTATTATGGATCTGTACCCCTTGGGATCGATAAACCTTTTGGATTTTATTAACCAAAGAGATACGACTTTGGGCTATGGTTAGCTCAGCTCCAATCAAGAATCCCCAAGGGACCCCAAGAATTCTTGGTATACGCTCATTCCAATCCTCAATTCTCCTTTCGAGATTCGGGGATAATGAATCAATTGAACGCGCTTCAAAGATTTGTTCCACTTTTGGAAGACCTTGCGTTATGTCACTAGATCTCGATTTTTCATATATAAACGTAACTAACCTATCTCCCTTGTAAAGGATTTCTCCATAATGACCATTAACAGTTGCTCCTGTAGTGGCCAAATAAGGTTTAGCTGCTCTTATAACAAAGGAATTCATATTTACAATGAAAATTTGACCGGATTTTTTTATGTGCGATTTAAATAGACATACATTTTCACAAATAAATTGTCCAAGGTGAATTATTGCCAATGTCTCTTCCCAAGAATCATGATGGACAAAGTGACAATTCAAAAGGAATGGATCCAACATTATGTTACTATCGAAATTAGAAATCCTTTTATTTTCATCTATTAAAGAGTATTTAAGTTCTTGAAGTACTTGGAAGGTTTGTTTTAAATTGTCAACGAACAAATATTTTTTTAACAGGATTTTATTATGCGTTAGTAAATAGTAAGATGAAGAAAAATGCGATATACTAGCTACAATAGCGCCTAAGGGCCCAAAAATTTCTCGAATAGGAATTCTAGGATTCCATTCTTTTATCGCATTGGGATGTTTTGAATTCTTGAATAAACCAATTCGAGAACAGTTGGATGCCGACAAAATCATCAAAGAGTGGTATTCTTTATTTCGATTCAACAAAGTGCCAATAGCTTCTGGATGTTGGCTAAGTGATTCAATCTTCGCCTTGGAATAAAAAGAATTGATATTGGCGCGATCTAACCTATTATGGGGAATCGGTCCTGCACTTGTCCTACCATACCTTTTTCGTGTATACGAAATAGTGGACTTGACTAACTCAATTCTTAGGAAATCGCGAATAAGATCATTTGCTCTTACCTCAACAAGGGAAGCACCAGCCTTTTCTTTTTCTTCTTGTTCCCAATTCACTACTAAGCAAGTTCTAACAAATTGACTATTTGTGTGATAAATTCTTTGAGTTAACTTGCTATTTTCATGAGAAATAAAATTGACAAGTCGAATTTGGAGATTATTTTCTTCTTGCAAGAGATCCTGCGGGAAAAGTGTTGCTAAATTTCTTCCTTCGTCCATTTCATATGCCACTGTAGGGCGAACGGAAACAAAATACTTTTCCTTGCTCTTGAGAATTTTTTTCCGTTGAACATAGACCCAATTTTTCCTTTTTTTTGATTCCTTAGAATCTTTTTTTTGTCTTTCTGGCGGTATCAAACAGCCACCTAATATCTTATCCGCCTCTTCAGGAAAATGAATATCTCCGGAAAATATTTTGAGTTCCGTATGGCTTTTTTTTCTCTTCACTCGGACCAGTCCGCCTAGTCGACTTCTTGTATTTTTTGTGAGTTGTGTATTCACTCCAATAATACTATTGTCAAGTATCTTTAGGGATGAAGATCTCGGCAAGATATGAAGTTCTTGAAGAATGAAAAAAAACCGATCTACTTCTTTTTGGTATTTTAGACTAAATTCTTTTGTTCCTCGATGCTCAATCAAACCCTCTTTTTTTAAGATGGAATCTTCCTCTGGGCTCTCGTATTCGTCCTCTGAATCTTCTTCTGAGTCTTCCTCTAAAGTACCATATTTTTCCTCTGCGCTTTCCCCGGGGCTGCCATATTCGTCTTCTGAGTCTTCCTCTAGAGTTCCATATTCGTCCTCTTGGGTCCTATATTTGCTCTCTGGGCTCCCATATTCCTCTTCTGAGTCTTTCTCTAAAGTCCTATATTCGTTCTCTGGGTTCCCATATTCGTTTTCTGGGCTCCCATATTCGTCTTCTAGGGTTTCATATTCGTATTCGTCTTCTAGGATTCCATATTTAGATTCTTCTAGGGTTTCATATTCATATTCGTCCTCTCGGGTCCTGTATTCGTCTTCTAGGGTCTCATATTCCTCTTCTGAGTCTTCCGCTCGAGTCCTATATTCTTCTTCTAGGGTCCTATATCTAAATTTAACAATTCCTGAACCCTTTTTATCTTTTCTGTATCGGGGATCGTCAAAATAAGCAAAAATAGTATTTCTACGTAAAACACCCATAAGGGGGATTTCAATCGAAATCCCAAAACAGGATATTAGTTCTTTCTCTTGTTCTTGATGATATTGTAATGGAATGACGAACCTATTTCTTCGCTTTTTCGCCAACAAATCTGAATTATCTTGAAAAATAGAAGGATAGATAAAATTCCAATGGCCATTGGACATGATTCGATCCGACGTTGAATAATCAAGAATTTCCCTATCTTTTTTACCATAAGTATTCATTTGATCTTGATCCTTGTGGAGTGAAAAAGACGCTATACTGGATCTGCACATACTTACTGACAATATCCATAAATGGCTTGTTTTTGGTAATCGGCGAAGATTACCATATTGATATTCGGGCGCATGGTAAACATCAGTACTCCAGTGCATTTCGCCGTCTGATTCAGAATAAATATGCTTTTGTACCCTTTCTTTAAAATGTAAAGTGGACGTTCCGGCACGAATCTCCGCAATTACTTGTTCGGATTTTACATATTGATCATTTTGCACTAGAATCAAGCTTTTTGAGGGAATATTCACACTATATAGAATATCTTGACTCTGAATAGTTACATGCAAGTCTATATAACATAGAAAAGCAGGCTGCCCATGACGGGTACGTGTGGGGTGAACCAAATTCTCATTGAATTTTATTTTTCCATTCGAAGGGGATCGTACAAGGTCGGCAGTACCCCCTGTGAATACTCCGCCAGTATGAAAAGTTCTTAATGTTAGTTGAGTCCCTGGCTCCCCAATTGATTGACCTGCAATAATACCTACGGCTTCTCCCAATTCGACCAGATCACTATGAGTAGGACTCCGGCCATAGCATAATTGACAGATCCAAGAAGTGCTTCGGCAAGTAAAGGGGGTTCTAATATATATTGGTTGTGCTCGAAATGGTTGTGCTCGAAAGGCAGTTATGAATCGATTGACTAATCCAATTCCAATATCTTGATTTCGCGCGGCAATGCATCGTGAACCGATATATATATCGTCTGCTAATACACGACCAATTAGTGTTTGGACAAAAAGTTTTTCCGTCATCCCATTTTGAGGACTTACAGAAATACCTCGGATAGTACCACAATCTCTTCTACGCACAATAATATGTTGAACTACTTCAACAAGTCTACGTGTAAGATATCCAGCATCTGCTGTTCGCACAGCAGTATCTACAACCCCTTTGCGGGCTCCATAGCAGGAAATTATATATTCTGTCAAAGAAAGTCCCTCGCGTAAATTGCTTTGAATAGGTAAATCAATCATTTGTCCTTGAGGGTCCGACATTAATCCTCTCATACCTACTAATTGGTGTACTTGAGATGCATTTCCTCTGGCTCCTGAAAAAGACATTAGATAGACTGGATTAGAAGGATCCGTTATCCGAAAATTTGAATTCATTTCTTGTTTCAAATATTCACTTGTCGCATACCATATCTCAACAGATTGGCGTAATTTTTCTACCGCGTGTACAGCCCCATAATAATAGTGTTTCTCCAAAAGAAAACTCTGTTGTTCCGCGTCTTGGACTAACCATCCCTTAGAGGGTATTGTTAAAAGATCCTCGATTCCTAACGAAATCGATGTAGTAGTGGCTTGATGGAAGCCCAGAGTCTTTAGTTGATCCAGTATATGGGATGTATATCCCATTCCAAAATGATCTATTAATCTGCTAATAAGTCGTTTCATACCAGTTCCGTCTATCTCTTTATTATGAAAGACCAGATTGGCCCGTTCCGCCATACATAAGTACCCCCTTTTCGGCTGAGTAGGATTCGACAATTGCTGAGTAGGATTCGACAATGGGCCTGAGTCAGTGATTCGAAAATTTAATTAACTTAATTGCCTCAATCTCAATCTGGATTCGCGTGGCAAATAATGATGATACTAGGGAAATCGGAATGCCCCCCGAAAGGGGAGGGGCATCGCCGAATCTAACTTTCTTGTTTAGGTAGTGTATGAATAGGCCTGACTAAATCCTTGTATGGCTTCCTCTATTTCTCTATAAAAAGAAATATGACCAAGAGTGGTTCGAATGTATATCGAACGAATTTCTTTTTTTCTATTTCCCATTATTAGATAGTGGGCATAAATCTCATGATAAGTCCCCAAAGATTCATATTGAACTTCAATCGGAACTTCTCTTGACCCAATGACGCGTTGATCCAGGTTCCATCGTAGCCACAAGGGACTATCTAAACTGATTAGTTTTTGTCTATAAGCTCCCAGTGCATCATAAGAACTAGAAAAATGGGGTTCTTTATCTTTCCTATATTTAAAATTATTATTATTATTGTAATTTACTTTTAGATTTGGGTAGTTTCTGCAACTATTATATCTATTTGCACAAATACCTCGACGCTTTCCAATCGTTAATACATAAAGCCCGATAAGCATGTCTTGGGTTGGTACGCAAATAGGATCCCCAATAGCGGGAGATAAGAGATTCATATGAGAAAACATAAGTAAACGGGCTTCTGCCTGAGCTTCCAAGGATAAAGGTAGATGAACAGCCATTTGATCTCCATCAAAGTCCGCATTGAAACCCTTACACACTAATGGGTGTAAAGAAATAGTACGCCCCTCTACTAAAGTGGGTTGAAAGGCCTGTATGCCTAATCTATGCAGGGTAGGTGCTCTATTTAACAGTACAGGATGTCCCCGCATAACTTCTTGAAGTATTTCCCATACAATGGGTTCTTTTTCCCAAATTTTCCTTTTAGCAATCCTTACATTAGAAGTGGCGCGTTTCGTGATTAAATCGCGAATTACAAATAGCTGAAAAAGCTTTATTGCTATCTCTAGAGGTAATCCACATTGATGTAATGAAAGCGAAGGACCCACAACAATGACAGAACGCCCCGAGTAATCGACCCGTTTCCCAAGCAGAGTCTCGCGAAACCTTCCCTCTTTACCTTCAATTACATCTGAAAGTGATTTGTATACTTTATTGTGACCATCCCTCGTCGGTTGCCCGCGGGACCCACTATCAAGAAGTGTATCCACGGCTTCTTGTACCAATTTTTCCTGGCACATTACTAAATCTGCTGGCGCTAATTCACTTCTTTTTAATAGATAGGCAAGATTGTTGTTCCGACGGATAACTCTCTTATAAAGTTCATTAATGTCTGAAGTCACTACTTTATCTCCAGACCTATAAACAATAGGTCTCAATTCGGGAGGAAGAACCGGTAATAAGCACAAAACCATCCATTCTGGTTCTACATTTGTTTGAATAAAATGTTTCGCCAATTGCATGCGTCTAATCAAAAAAACTTTTCTTATTCGTCTTTTTCTATCTTCCCACTCATCTCCACTATACCCCTCGTCTTCTAATTCCTTCCATTCGACCAAAGAATTCTCTATAATAATTCGCAAATCCAAATCTGCTAATTGTTCTCTAATAGCACCTGCTCCTGTCGCAATTTCCCGATTTCGAAATGTTGCAAAGCCTGGGGTAGAAAAAAAGGGAGAAATGCTGTGGTTACAGGATGCAATTTCCTCTTCGAATAAACCTCGTAATCGTAAAAAAGTGGGTTTTTTAGTGCTGGGCCTAGCAAAAGAGAAATCGCCGTATACTAGGCCCTCCAACTTCTTAAGAGGTTTATCTAAAAGATTCGCGATATAACTAGGAAGACCTTTCAAATACCACACATGAGTCACGGGACATGCGAGTTTGATGTATCCCATTTGATATCTTCGTATCCGAGAATCCACAAATTCGACCCCGCATTTTTGGCAAAATCTTTCGTCTTCGTTTTCAGCTCCGCTCGCTCGAGAATTGCCACAAGCGCAAATCCCGCTTTTTATGGGTCCAAAGATTCTTTCGCAAAACAATCCATCTTTTTCTGGTTTATCGGTTTTATAATGAAAAGTAGAGGGCCTTGTGACTTCGCCAACGACTTCTCCATTAGGTAGGTTTTTGTTAGCCCAAGCCTTTATTTGTTGAGGGGAAACGAGTCCAATTTGAAGTTGTTGATGTTTATATTGGTCAATCATAAAATAGAAATAAGAAAAGAATTTATATTTATTCCGATCAAACTTCCTCCCTATTAACCTGGAAGTTCTTTTCAGATACAAGGAAATGATTCAGTTCTAGAGCCAAAGATCGTAGTTCTCGAACGAGCACTCGAAAAGATTCTGGAGGATCCTCATGATTAGGTATTCTTTTTCCCCAGATCGTAGCATTAAGTATTTCTTGGCGAGCTATAAGATGGTCAGATTTATAAGTAAGTATCTCTTGTAAAATATGAGCAACACCAAATCCTTCTAAAGCCCAAACTTCCATTTCTCCTACTCGTTGTCCCCCTTGCTTGGCTCTTCCTCTAACCGGTTGTTGTGTAACAAGTGAGTAGGGCCCAGTAGAACGCCCATGAATTTTCTCATCAACTTGATGAATTAATTTTAAGATATAGGACTTCCCTATTAGAACAGGTTGCTCAAAGGGGTCGCCTGTTCTTCCATCAAATATTCTGCTTTTTCCCGGGTACTCGGGTTCAAATACCCATGGATTTTTTGTTTCTTTACTGGCTTCATATAATTCTGAAAACACAAGTTTTCTTGAAGCCTCTTGCTCATATCTCTCATCAAAGGGTGCTATTCTATAATGTTTCTTTAGCAGATCCCCCGCTAATCCGAGCGAGCTTTCAAATATTTGTCCCACATTCATTCGGGAGGGTACTCCTAAGGGATTGAAGACCATATCAACGGGTGTTCCATCTTGCAAATAGGGCATATCTTGCCTAGGCAAAATTTTGGAAATGATCCCTTTATTCCCATGTCTTCCGGCTACTTTATCCCCAACTTTGATTTCACGTTTCTGTAAAATATATACACGAACCATTATGTCGAGCGGGTCCCTTTGGATCCATTTCACATCGATAACGCGCCCTCTTCCACCTATAGGTAATTTCAGAGAAGTTTCTTTTGAAGTGGAAACCTCAAGGCCAAATATGGCCCGTAATAATCCAGCTTCCGCGATATAAGATGATTCGCTCGCTATCTGAGGCGTTAATTTACCTACTAAAATATCACCAGTTTCTACCCAGGATCCCAACCTAACAACTCCATTTCTGTCCAAATTGCGGAGTAAATGTTCTTCTAGATGTGGTATTTCTTTAGTGATTTTTTCAGCGGAGCCCTGGCTTGTCGTATCCGTCTGAATTTCATATTTCCGGATGTGAAAAGAGGTATAAATATCTTCATATACCAAACGTTCGCTAATTAGTACTGCGTCTTCAAAATTGTAACCTTCCCATGGCATATAAGCTACTAATACGTTTTTTCCTAAAGCAAGTTCGCCCCCAATTGTAGCAGCTCCTTCTGCTAAAATTTGTCCTTTTTTAATGGATTTACCCCGTGGAACCCGGGGTTTTTGGTGCATACAAGTATTTTTGTTAGAGCGACGGTGGTTAACTAAAGGAATACTTATAGTCTTCCCACTACTTGATAAAAGTATCTTATGACTATCAGTAGAAATGATCTTTCCCTCGCGTTCGGCTATAATGGAAACCCTCGAATCTAGAGCTGTTTGGCGTTCCAATCCAGTTCCAACAATGCATTTCTCGGACCGAGAAAGCGGAACTGCTTGGCGCTGCATATTAGAACTCATTAAAGCCCGATTCGCATCATTGTGCTCAATAAAAGGAATGAGAGAACCCCCAATAGAAAAATATTGGAAAGGAAAAATACTTCTAACATGAATCTGTTCCCATGCAATAGTCAAGAATTCTTGACGGTATCTAGCCGGAACAACCTGTTCTTCCTGAATACCTTGATTCAAGGACAAAGAATTTCCTGCTGCTATCATATAATATTCATCTCTATTTGGTGATAGATAAACCACCTGTCTCTCTTTTTTTTCTTTTGCTTTCTCAGCAGATATTTCATAAAACGGACTCTCTATGGATCCCCACAAGTGATCAATTCTCGCATGAATTGTTAAGGATCCAGTAAGTCCAACATTGATTCCTTCAGACGTGTCAATTGGACAAATACGCCCATAGTGACTCGGATGAATATCTCGGCTCCGAAAACTTGCGGTTCTCCCCGTCAACCCTCCAGGACCTAAACAACTCACTTTTCGCCCATGAACAGTTTGTGTCAATGGATTCGTTTGATCAAAAACTTGAGATAACGGGTATGTGCCAAAAAAGGTCTCATAAGTAGTTATTAATAAAATTGAAGTTGAAGTTGGAGTTACCAAAGTTTGGGGAGTCGGTTTCGATTGACGTATGAATACTCTACGAATAGTTTTTTGAACTGCATGTTGTAAACGACCAAGAGCCAATCCGAATTGATCTTGTAACAGATCCGCAACCGAACGAATACGTTTATTTTTCAAGTGATTCATATCGTCATCGTCAAGTATACCCGTTCCAAATTTCATTCCAATCAAATGATCCGTAGCGGCCAATACATCTCGTGGTAACAAGAATGTATTGTTCTGAGGAATATCAAGATTAAGTCTCCGATTCATATTTCGTCGACCAATCCTTCCTAATTCACATTTTTGTTGAAAAAATTTCTTTTGTAATTCCTCGCATAAGGACTCCGAAAATACCAGGTCCCCACCTACACAAGCAAATTGTTGATAAAACTCCAAAATAGCTTTTTCTTTTGACTCAATCCTCTTCTTCTCTTTAGCATTCGGGAAAGACAAGAAAATTTCAGGGTAGGAAACATTATCCAGAATTTCTCTTAGATTCGAACCCATAGCTGATGATAGAACTAGAATAGATATCTTTTGTTTTCTACTCACGCGAGCCCATATCCTTTCTTTTTTATCAATTGCTAATTCCGATCTCCCCCCCCAATCTGATATTATAGTGCCAGTGTAGATAGAAATTCCCTTATGATCTAATTCCGAGCGGTAGTAAATACCAGGACTTAGCAATATTTGATTGATCACAATTCGGTATATTCCATTTATAATAAAGGTTCCTAAGGAATTCATTATAGGAATGTTTCCGATAGAAATGGTTTGCTTTTGCACATCGAAACCAAAAATTAATCTCGCAGATACATATAATTCGGAAGAATAGGTGAGTGATTCATACACAGCATCTCTTTCTTTTATCGAGGGTTCTAGCAGTTGATATCCTTTCGCAAATAATTGAAATGCAATTTCGTGATCTGGATCTTTAATTGTTGGAAACTTGTCAAGTTCTTCTGCCAAGGCTTGATTAATGAACCTACAAAATCCCTCGAATTGGATCTGACTAAATCCGGGTATTGTGGACATTCCCTCGTTTCCATTCCGGAGCATCTTAATCTTAAGTTTCCTGTTTATCAAAGAAAAATTCCATTATCAGCTCACTCTTCATCAATCCCTATGGATCGATCTAGCAATCATGGAATCTATATTCTGTTTACTGAATCACATGAAATTCTAGGGAACTCCACATACGTATTTCATATATGTATTTCATACATATGAATAGAGACCATTTGGACGAAAGTTCGAGTTTGCCAGGGGTACAAATGAAATGAAAATGAATTGATAAAACATTCCTACAAAAAAAATTCTGCCACTTATACTTTATGTTATGATATTCTAATCAGATTGGATGGCAAAGATTTCTCATTTTATCTCCTTTCTATGAATGTAATAAAGCCGTAATATAATATACTAGAAAGTTTGACTTTACTTCGATTTAGAATAGCGTGCTTACTTTAATTTCTCAAAATAATTTGAGGGTTCTTTTTTATTTCGGATCGGAGTAGTATAATTGCTAGAAAATTCAGTATTTCATTGTGGAATTCTAAAATAAAGTAAGTCCCTTTTTTAAGTACATGCCAATCTAGTTATCCACCTCTCCCCATATCCATGCTTTTCTTTTATCGTAATTTCACTTGGGTACGCCAAGATAGTCAGGTTATACTCTATATCAGAGCAAATTTCCTTTTTTTATTCAAGATATTTAATTTAATACTTTGAAAAATTAAAGCATGATTCCCCATAGAGATATGTACATAAAGGGGATCTTTGGATAATAATGCTGTTCGGACCTAAAGTTTACCTATACACGGATTAAGCATAAAGCCATAATATTTTATTATGCCATTGAAGGGGGGGGAGATAATACCGATTTAAGAGTAGTTCACTACTGCAATAAAAAAAAGAGAATTCTAGTTAACGGTTCCAATTTATTCTGAATTTTGCAGCCTGTGAATAGAAATCCACTTTTTCTTCTTTTTCATCTCAATAGAAAGAAATGGGAAGTTTATATTGTGTTAACAATGTATGTTTTAAGATAGAATCTATCGAGGAGAATAATAGAAACTGGATCAAAAAAAGCAGGAATAGATTTTTTGAAAAAGATTGGAAAAAAGTAAGTAGAATTATATTCAAAATAAAAGGGGCTTTTCGTAAGAAAACGTGGATGAATACTTGCTGTTTTCTAGATTTTTGATCGGATTTTTTGGCGGCATGGCCAAGCGGTAAGGCAGGGGACTGCAAATCCTTTATCCCCAGTTCAAATCTGGGTGCCGCCTGATCAATAAAATACTTAGGTTTTTTTTATAGTGCTGATCGAATTCGATAAATTTTTACTTCGCATAAGTTCGGGCAAGAGAGTAACTGGGCCTGCCGATACTGGGTTTAGAGAAACCATACCATAGTTCTATCCTCAAACTAGGGTTAGGGTTTGTTTTGACGGTAGTGGCCAAAATGGTTATCAATAGGGGTGAGGTAGTGTTTCCTTATTCTTTTATTATATGAATTTGAATTGGTTCTTAATTGAGATTCGATTTGATAATTTTAAAATACGAGGATAAGATGTCAGAAATCTTGGTATCCAAAGAAAGGTCCCTAAGGGGCATTCTTTTTTTTTTTCAATCTAAGATTCAAGAAGGGACTCCACGAAAGAATATCAAGACTTACTAATTATTATACATTTTTTTATCGTACATCTTATGTTACCTACATACACTAAAGTAAGGACTACTTAATTCTAACGAGAATCAGATTAAATAGGTCGATCAAAAATCAATTTAGGAGTTGTATTATGGATAAAATCTCTTCATTCTTTCATAGAATGATACAAAGCAAGGCTGCAGGGTTTAGGTCAAAAATAAACATTAGGTAAGGTAGGTATCCAATAAATATTTATCTATCGATAATTTTATGGTATATTCGGGCGTCCTTTGCTTAAAAAAAAAAAAAAGAGTAACAAAAGGAATAAAAAATCTTCCTATTCCCGCTTCTTCTATTCAGGACATCATTCCCGTACTCTTTCTTTTTTAAGGAAAAAAGGGCTATAGTATCTCGTATTTTTAATGCTCTCTAATTCTACCAGAATTCCTATAAGAATTTGTTAGGAGTAAATTCCTTGAACTGATTGATCCATGGCCTTAGGGCGGAATCCCTTTTTGACTCTGTACCCTTGATTCCACTATGATTATTGATCAATAGTAGAATAATCCCTTCATAGAAATAGGAGACATAATTTAGATGGATATAGTAAGTCTCGCTTGGGCTGCTTTAATGGTAGTCTTTACATTTTCTCTTTCACTAGTAGTATGGGGAAGGAGTGGACTCTAGGGATACTACTAATTGATTAAGTAATCAAATTGTTGTATCAATTCTTTTCTTTAATGGATCATTTTGCATTAATCATTTTGTCAAACGTTATTCTTTAATCTTTTTCTTTAGTTTTGTTTCACTCCTGTAAGAAACTCTTGTATTGTAAGTTGTAATGTAAGAAAGAGCCATTATACCAATTCAGAATTTCTACTAGAAATGACGAATGGTTAAAAAAAGTTCTATACATAAGAAAATTAGACTTTCTTCCACGGAACTATTCACGGCATATCACACATTTTCCATTTCCTTTTACTTTTTACTATAGTCTATTCTTCATATTATTTTTCTTTCCTTCCATGGATTCTTTGGTCAAGAATTGTCTTAGATTTTTTTATTTTGACCTGATTGAAATTAAGTGGATGCAATGAAAAAAGAAATTGAATTAGACTACTTAACTATTTCAATCTACTAATCTATTCTATGTAGATTCAAAGATAATATAATAGAAAGAATCTAAAGTGTCGTAGAAAAAACTATATGTAGTTCTTTCTACCACACTTTAAGATTCCAACCAGATCCTTTCATTTAAGACTTGGATTTTTTTTATTTAATCCCTTTTTAATTTCTTCAATGATTAATTGGAATTCCAATTAATTATTTTGGCTGACTGTTTTTACATAAATAATAAGTAAAAAAGAAGTAGGAACTAGAATGAACAGTGCAGTAGCAATAAATGCGAGAATATTGACTTCCATAACCTCTTTATTTTTTATTTTCACAATAACTCGGGATGTAATCCCATGGAGAGGAAAAAGGGGTATCTTGTAAATTCAAGGGTAGGGCTTGCATTCTGATAATACTGAATCAATTCAATATTATGAATATCGGATCTATCAAATCAATTCATGGATGAGAGTTATATTTCACGGATGAGAGTTATATAGTATAACATAGGAAGATCCTCTATCCACACTAAGACCAAAATGGGTTTTTTGATTGGATTAGGAATTCCCTCTTTTTTAATCCTTTTCTACTTTTTCTTTTCTATATCTCTAACCCACGAGCTTTCTTAATCTTATACTTTCTTAATCTTATACAATTTCCCTTCCTTTTTCTTATAGTTATACATACAATTATGTATGTATTATATGACCAACTTTCACTTTCTATGGGTCACATAGACATCCAAATAAGCAGTAGAAGTGAGATGGGGAAAAGAGGTCTGAAATAAAAAGGGAATACGATTTATGTATGGATTCCGGTAAAATACCGGTACTCTATTCCATAAGAGTGGAATAGGAAATTAAGATGAGGATGGTATCATCATAAAGAAAGATAGAGTAATATAATATCCTAAATTCTACTAATCCACATATCGTATGTGTGTCTTTCTTTATCGATTGGGAGTAGTGAAAAAAAAATTCCTATATGCCCTCCCTCCCTCTTTAATGAGAGATGCAAAATAAAAAAGTGAAGTAAGGGTGCCCTGTGGGTATTTGATCTTGCTCCCTGCCCCTTTTTTTCATGGAAAAAGGAAATATCAATTTCTCCATTCATTGAACCCTAGTTCGGGACTGACGGGGCTCGAACCCGCAGCTTCCGCCTTGACAGGGCGGTGCTCTGACCAATTGAACTACAATCCCCGCGGGGTGTATGGCATACCCATTCTTAAATAGAACCATAAGAAGATTCGATTCGTCTTTCGTACTCTAAGAAATAGACGAATCATATACTACATACCCACATATTATATTATACGTGGGTATAGTGAGAGTGACATAACTAGTATGTCGTGATTTTTTATCACTAAAAATGGATAATAATCCAGCCTTCAATAAGAAAAACTCTTTTGTTTGTAAGAAAGGAATGAGAGAGATATGGATTAGAAAAAAAAATTTCCCTTTTTTCTTTATCTTTTATTTCTATAGATCAGACATTTTATTTTATGGAAGAAAAACAAAAGGATTTAGTTCATACTCACGAAGCCCTAGATTTTTGGTTTGGGCCGAGCTGGATTTGAACCAGCGTAGACATTGTCAACGAATTTACAGTCCGTCCCCATTAACCACTCGGGCATCGACCCAGGAAGAATTTATTCTAGGGTTTTTGCTAATCTATGATTAACCTCCTTTCATAATACTCCCTACCCCCAGGGGAAGTCGAATCCCCGCTGCCTCCTTGAAAGAGAGATGTCCTGAACCACTAGACGATAGGGGCATCACTAGACGATAGGGCCATATACAACCGCTCGTGATTATACTATAATCATAGTATGAGCAGTTTTTTGGAATTGTCAATATACTCGAAAAGTATAAATAGATCCAAAGCAAAGAGTTTTTCCAACTTTTCTGTTATGTTTTCATCTAGGATTTTTTTTAGTTGATCGTTATAGATTAATTCTCCGTGCTTCATTTAGTGTTCATACCAAAAATGCATCCATCCCGCACTAAGTCATAAAATTCTCTAAAAATATAGAGAAAGTTTCAAAAACAAAGAAAAAAAGTGAATCAATTTAGTAGAAAAGTACTCTATCAGATTCGAACCAACGACTTACGTCTTAGCACGAGATTACTCTACCACTAATTTAAAAAGCCCTTTATCGGATTTGAACCGATGACTTATGCCTTACCATGGCATTACTCTACCACTGAGTTAAAAGGGCTTTTTATTTAATTCAAAAATTAGCCACTTGGATTTCCCATTATGGGTCTACTGCATAATGTACATATTATATATATAATATATAGAGATAGAGAGAGAGACATTATGTAGAGATTGTATATGTATATATCGATATCTTGAGAGCTCAAAATAAAATTAATAAAAAAAAACATACCCTACATAACATATCCAACTCTTCTTGGTTCAGGGTTTTCCGTTTCCGAAGACTAGTAAAATAGGCGGATTCTGGAACCCCAAGGATTCAACGGTATATGGATATGGAAAATATAAGATTTCCGATCCTAGCGGGAAAAGGCGGGGAACAGATACCCAATAGGATATAGGATCCTTGGGAGGAACTTTTGGTAATGGCCTTGATCCTCTATGCTATTTTTTATGTGTTCTTAGTTCTATTGAACTTTTTGCATTCTTTTAAACAAGAATCTAATAAACTAGAATTGAGTCAGTGGAAAAAAGGAGAGAGAGGAAAGTGTTAAATGGAGAGAGTCGACTAATCAGAGACTTTTAGGATCTTCTTTACATCAGGTAAATCTGTCGGCCCTGTCCGTTTTTTTCTTTAAGTTACGACTCTTTGCTGCTTACTTCTATCAAGCCATAGGGAAAGTCTATGATGAATTTGGAAAACTCATCTCACTCTTACTCTATGGCTCGGACTTAATGGGGGAAGAAAACATCTTCCATAATTTCTTTTTTGTTCAATTCTGGACAAAAAAGAAAAGGAAAAAAGGAATTTATAGGGACAGTGTTACCCCCTATATCCCCTAGTTTATATTGTAGGAATAATAAAACAATTTAGCAGTCTGACACACTTACGTCCTTGCAAAGTAAATAATTATTATTGTAGTCGTAACCGTAGAATAGGATCCTAATCAAAATAAATACATTTGGTTCAGGCGCTATTAGCATGGTAAGAAAAGATTTTTTTTACAGACCAGAGGGGCTATCTAAATCCTAAAGTAAAGGCGAGCGATCGAAGTAGAAGTACCAACGGCTCAGTGTCATGAACCTTCTCCATCTGATTCAATAAGGGGGAATTAGCCTTCTTGTCAAATGGCTATCCTTGACAAAGGGTACCATTTATACCATAATCTACAATGTAGCGGGTATAGTTTAGTGGTAAAAGTGTGATTCGTTCTATTAATAACTGAATTTGAAATGATATACTTAAGGCATCCTTAAGTTTTTTATTTTTATATTCCGATGAAAACTTTAGTTCTTATAAAGGATTAAATCCTTTTCCTCTCAATAGCATATTGAGGAAGAATATACATTCTGGCGATTTGTATCCAAAGACTAATTTAAATTGCATCCAAAATAAAAATAGGATTATGAGTACAGAGTCGCGAAGCATAATTTTGCATTGGATTAAGTATTCCAATTTTGAAAATATGAGTAAAGGATCTATGGATGAAGATACAAAAAAGTTGATTTCCAATCGTAACTAAATCTTCTTAAAATAAGGAATAAGGAAGCCAAATAGCTAAAAAACGATAGTTTTGGTTTACTAGAACCATCCGCATATTGTTTCAGCTCGGTGGAAACCCAATTCTTTTCCTCAGGATCTCTTGAATGAAATTAGGGAACGAAGTAAGTAGATTAGATGAATTTAGATAGAATTTCTATCTCCTACTCTATAAGGATCATCTAGAAAGCGGAGAGCTTTGGTTCCATTCAAATAGAAAAGCTGACATAGATGTTAAGTGGTGAGAATATCCATAAAGGAGCCGAATGAAATCAAAATTTCATGTTCGGTTTTGAATTAGAGACGTTAAAAATAATCAACCAACGTCGACTATAACCCCTAGCCTTCCAAGCTAACGATGCGGGTTCGATTCCCGCTACCCGCTCCATTCTGTATAAAAGGAGTATTCTATTTGTCTAGACATGTTAGAGGCTTGTATTCAAGCCTTTTTTGTCCACCAGTTTCTGGTACTCCAGAGCGGAGTAGAGCAGTTTGGTAGCTCACGAGGCTCATAACCTTGAGGTCACGGGTTCGATTCCCGTCTCCGCACTTAGCAGTCTGTATAAAAGGACTATTCTATTTCTCTAGATATGTATGGTAGAGGGGCGTATCCAACCCTTTTTTATTCATTAGTTCCCGGCCCTAGAGGGCAAAATTGAGCAGTTTGCGAAGTCACTTGCCTTCAAAAAAAGAAGGCGCAAGGCCTCTCCCTACCCTGCAGAAAATAAAAATGAAACGAAAGGGACAGTCTACCTCTCCCTTCCCTTTAAAAAAAGTTTGCCCGTTGTTTGTCTCAGTTAATACCCAATTTTTGGAGCTCTGTTGGCGAGTTCTATTTCTGCCTCTGGAGCGCCCTCTTTTTTTGAGTGGGATGCAAAGGAAGGGTAAGATAGTAAGGGATACGGCACTAGACTAACACCTAATTAATACTTAATTTAATATAAGTAGTTAAACAGTTAACTAGACTAAACTTTTTATCATAGTACTTTGATAAATTAAGCGGGCGAGCGGCGGGAATCGAACCCGTATCTTCTCCTTGGCAAGGAGATATTTTACCATTGAACTACGCTCGCTACGGTATATATTTTATAGCGTATATCCGCCTGGGTCGACCTTCTATGTCTGGGTCGACCGTTTCATTTCATTTTCTATTATATTAGAGTTTTCCTTTTTTTATTATCTGTCAATGAATATTCTAATGGGAATGGAATTTCATAATACTGAAAGAGAAGAGCTAGCAATTCGGAACGCAAATTGCGTTTTAATACGTCTCACTATTCTAATTTTTTAGAAGAAATGGCCTTTATTATTTCTTTTTTATGGGGTTAATAAATATTAACCAAATTTCATTTAAGAAATGAGAGAATTCAGAATAGCTACGAGAAAGACTAGTCCAATCCATAATGATGTACCGGAAAATACAACATTTTTATTATTTGACCAACCATCAGGAGAAGCAAATACAAGGGGTACACTAATTACTAAGACTGAGGAAGTCGCAATTAATGCAAAAACAGCTAATTGGAAAGCAATAGTCATATTTCTAATCCTCCAAGCTACCATCAAATAAAGTTGACTACATATTTGATCCCTCACTTAAACCAAAATTGTAAAAAAATACAAGAAGTAGGAGGGGTTTAATCATGAATCCATTGATTCTTCTCTTTAATTCAAATTTATTACTTAAACCGCTTTTTTATTTGGATATGGGGGTGAGAAGAGATTATTTACTCTTTATTTCACAAGCGGGTATAGCGGATCCTGTATCCGTGTATACAGTATACAGAGATATATCGAAAAGGAACTTGTATCTGATATCTTTCTAGAGGCTAATAAATCTTTTTATTTTTTATATGGCTATGTTCTATTTGTAGGAGTAAAATAAGGATTAGGCTGTGGAGAGATGGCTGAGTGGTTGATAGCTCCGGTCTTGAAAACCGGTATAGTTCTAGGAACTATCGAGGGTTCGAATCCCTCTCTCTCCTTTTGCTTATTGAATACGTTTGTTTCTTTCATTTTTATTTATTTTTTTTTTCTGTCCCTTATCTTTCTTTCATAAAAAGGAATGAATGGCTCGGCTAGATGGAATAACCGAGCCAGAACAGAAAAAAAGTAGAACAGGTATAAATAAGAAAATCTTAGTTAAGAGGGTTCATGTAAAGAACAGGTTCCAAATCACGATCGATTCCCTTTTCAAAACCTGCTGCAGCAGCTCGGGCTCTTCCTGCATGCCATAAATGGCCCACAAAAAAGAAGAATCCTAGAACAAAATGAGAAGTTGATAACCAACTTCTAGGAGAGACATAATTAACTGCATTGATCTCGGTAGCTACGCCACCCACGGAATTTAAAGAGCCTAAAGGAGCGTGGGTCATATATTCTGCTGAGCGTCGTTCTTGCCAAGGTTGTATGTCTTTTTTCAACCTACTCAAGTCCAAACCGTTGGGGCCCCTTAGAGGTTCTAACCATGGAGCACGAAGGTCCCAAAAACGCATAGTTTCCCCTCCAAAGATAACCTCCCCAGTTGGGGAACGCATTAGATATTTACCTAAACCTGTGGGTCCTTGAGCGGATCCCACATTAGCTCCAAGACGCTGGTCTCTAACTAGAAAAGTAAATGCTTGAGCTTGAGAAGCTTCTGGCCCGGTGGGTCCATAAAACTCACTCGGATAAGCTGTATTATTGAACCATACAAAACAACAAGCGATAAAACCAAAGACAGATAAAGCAGCTAAACTATAAGACAAGTAAGCTTCTCCAGACCATACAAATGCACGGCGAGCCCATGCGAAGGGTTTGGTTAAAATATGCCAAATTCCGCCAAATACACAAATAAAACCCAACCATACATGCCCACCAATTATATCTTCTAAATCATCTACACTAACAATCCACCCTTCTCCACCAAAAGGAGATTTTAGTAAATAACCAAATATAACACTGGGACTAAGGGTCAAATTGGTAATTTTTCTTACATCTCCCCCCCCAGGGGCCCAGGTATCATATACACCGCCAAAATAAAGAGCCTTGAGTACTAGAAGAAAAGCACCTAGACCTAACAAAATTAAGTGAATACCCAAAATTGTAGTCATTTTATTTCTATCTTTCCAGACATAACCAAAGAATGGAAAAGATTCCTCAAGAGTCTCGGGTCCCAGAAGCGCGTGATAAATGCCACCGAAGCCTAAGACTGCGGAGGAAATTAGGTGAAGTACGCCAGATACAAAGTACGGAAAAGTATCTAGAACTTCCCCCCCTGGCCCTACTCCCCAACCTAGAGTAGCTAAGTGTGGAAGTAAAATCAACCCTTGTTCATACATGGGCTTTTCTGGTACGAAATGGGCCACTTCAAATAGGTTCATTGCTCCGGCCCAGAATACGATTAATCCGGCATGAGCTACATGAGCTCCAAGCAGTTTACCGGACAAATTGATAAGTCTGGCATTCCCAGCCCACCAAGCAAAGCCGGTGGTTTCTTGGTCACGACCAGCTAAAACGAAAGTTCCATTAAAGAGCGTTTCCACGTGGTAGAACCTCCTCAGGGAATATAAGATTTTCATGAGGCTGATCCTGAGCTGCCATCCACGCACGAATACCCTCGTTTAAAAGAATATTTTTGGTGTAGAAAGTCTCAAATTCAGGATCTTCCGCTGCACGGATTTCCTGGGAAACAAAGTCATAGGCACGTAAGTTCAGAGCCAAGCCAACTACGCCAATAGCACTCATCCATAAACCGGTGACGGGTACAAATAGCATAAAGAAATGTAACCAACGTTTATTGGAAAAAGCAACACCAAAGATTTGGGACCAAAAGCGGTTAGCAGTGACCATTGAATAAGTTTCTTCAGCTTGAGTTGGGTTAAAAGCACGGAAGGTATTTGCACCATCACCGTCCTCAAATAGAGTGTTTTCTACGGTCGCTCCATGAATAGCGCATAGCAGAGCCGCACCTAATACTCCGGCAACTCCCATCATATGAAATGGGTTCAACGTCCAATTATGAAATCCTTGGAAGAAAAGGATGAATCGAAATATCGCTGCTACGCCAAAACTCGGCGCAAAGAACCAACCAGATTGCCCCAGTGGATAAATAAGGAATACAGAAACAAAAACAGCAATTGGACCAGAGAATGAGATTGCATTATAAGGCCGCAATTGAACAGACCGAGCAAGTTCAAATTGGCGTAACATGAAACCTATTAGTGCAAAAGCCCCGTGGAGAGCTACAAAAGTCCATAGACCGCCTAATTGACACCAACGAGTAAAATCTCCTTGTGCTTCGGGCCCCCATAGTAGCAACAAAGAGTGTGCTAAACTATTGGCAGGGGTAGAAACTGCTGCGGTTAAGAAATTACAACCTTCCAAATAGGAACTAGCCAATCCATGGGTATACCAAGAAGTTACAAAAGTTGTCCCTGTAAACCAACCCCCTAAAGCGAAATAAGCACAAGGAAAGAGCAATAGGCCAGACCATCCTACAAAAACGAAACGGTCCCTTCGTAACCAGTCATCCATAGTATCAAATAGATCATTTTCTTCTTTAGGAATTCTACCAAGGGCTATAGTCATAGTGATCCTCCTATTCAATTACTTCAACCATTTCCGAGCACCTCATATCACTTTCCAAGGCATATGATAGTTTTATTATCTGTGGACGATTTCTTTCTCGTTCAATGCCCTTTTTCAATGGTCTCGAAGAGAGAAATTTCCCATTTTTATCTATGGAGTCACAGTCACAACCGAGGTCGTGGTAAATCCATGAATTTGATTCGATTTGTTTTTCTTATACTATTTATTTGTTTTTCTTATACTATAGAAATAGAAATAAATTGTTTTTCTTATACTATAGAAAGAAATAAACCTTTGAATTCAGCATTATTCCAAGACTCCTATTTCAAAGTCTATCTTTTAAGGGAAAAATGCAAATAAAAGTAACCCTTCTTTTCCCATTCCCTCTCTATTGCATGGGTGGAAGAACTAAAATAATAGAGGATTCTGAAAAAAAAAAATGGACCTTCGAAATCCAATTTTATGTGTAGCGCAAAGGAGTTGCGATTTCTTCTTATTCCTATAGAACATCTAGTAACAAGAATATGAAATCGTAAATAGCGAAAAATTCTTGTCTTGCGCGGTCTAAGTCTAAGGAAATAAAAAAAATTCGCTTATACAATTTCATCTACATCGAATTTATATATCAGAATAGCGGATAGAGGCATCATTAAAGGAGTCAGGTCTACTTACTTTATGCTTCTTTCCAATTTTATGGTGGATTTGATAAGAACCCTTTTTGCTTTCTTGATAAATAATCGACAAAAAAAGCGTTTTTTTTATATAACCTGCTTGTTTTATTATAATTATAACAAGTCCTATATGGAAATGCCCGCTAAAGAGAAAATCTATTTGATTGTCTCTCGGCCAATATCGATTTTTAGAAAGAAAAAACAAGAATTTTCTTCTTTTTTTATTAACATTAAGAAAAAAGAATATAATTAAAATGGAATTGGCAATATAATTTTTATAGACTTTTGAAAGAAAAAAAAGGGGTTTTTTGCAACCGTTATTTCTTATTTCTTGCCTATATCATATCACGGAAACCTTTCGCTTTGGAACGTGGAGAGATGGCTGAGTGGACTAAAGCGGCGGATTGCTAATCCGTTGTACAATTTTTTTGTACCGAGGGTTCGAATCCCTCTCTTTCCGCTCCCTTGGATCATTTGGGACTTTCGAATTGGAAAGAATTCTGACCCCCGGATTTTCTCATAGATAAATGTACGAAACAAATCCAATAAGAAAAAAAAAAACTGAATTTTTACTCCTCGCGTCCAGGATTCCGTCCTGGGTCATTAGATAAGAATCCAAAGATAAAGAGTGAAACAAAGAATATCACTACTGTATAAACAAAAAGTTTGAGAGTAAGCATTACATAATCTCCAAGATTTTTTTTTAAGGAATAGATTACCAGTTTTTCCTTACCACACGGATCCACTAGGATGGTTTTTTTTTATACCTAAAAATGCAAAAAAGAATTCTTGAAAAAAATTGCAAGAATTCTTTTATAATAAGCACTCTTATCAATAGCAAAAATAGGGTTAGGTGGTTAGGTATTGTGTAGGTACCTTTAGGTACCTGCTCAACCTAGGTGCAGGGGAGTAGAAAGGCTGATCCAAATTTATTGCTGTAGCTACCCATTCAATGTAGAAGAATTTAAATTTTAGAATCGAAGGTTCATAATATAAAAATATAAAACTTCTCGGCTTTTACCCATTTTAAAATTTTTTTGGAATGAACACATCATTCAATTTGGCATACAGAGTACTAAAGATTTCATCGAAAACTTACAGCAGCTTGCCAAACAAAGGCTAATAGAAAAAAGAATAGAGGTATAACAGGCATAATATCCACGATTGGATTGAAAATAGCATAAGCTTCGGGTAATTTGGCAAAGAAAAAACTAGTAGGATAAAGAACAGAATTAAAACAGATACAGGTTAAACTAAGTATATTAGGCATAACAAGCATTTCATTCTTGTAGAGTAAATAATTGGATTTTTCTTGAGTTATTTTTTTAAGGGAAAGAAGGAAAAGGCAGATTCAAAATCTTTTTTCTTCGGACTTTCCCAAACACAAAATACCTCCTTGTATTCGCACTCTCAAATGAGAGTGGAATAAATTCGACTTTCATATAATATCTTAATAGAATTCCATGTAATGATCAATGCATTTTTTTGATTCTATATTATCCGCATGTGTAGAATACTAGCAAGAGAATATCCCTCCTTTTTTATGTAATTGAAATGGTATTGACGAATAACAAATAAACATACTAGTGTTTATTAGTGTCGCATAAAACCCGAAATGGGGCGTGGCCAAGTGGTAAGGCAGCGGGTTTTGGTCCCGTTACTCGGAGGTTCGAATCCTTCCGTCCCAGATTGTTTCTGATGAAACAAACGGTGAAATCATATAGTATTCCGTACGAGACAAAAGTTTATTAAAGAGAATAATGATATCTTATTCTTTCTCAGAAAACATAATAAAGTCTTAAGTCCAGTCAAATTGACTATCTTTATTTTCATGAAAAAATGGGATCTATCAAGCACATTCAGGATATGCCTCTACTATAAAATCACTTAGTCATATTTTTTTCTTCCTTTTGGTATTCGAGTTGAAGAAGTACGAGAATTCTATAACTACCAAAAACTTTCAATCTTTTCATTGGAATAGTTTATTTAGTTATTATAGTTAATTGTTTTTGGTACTGAAAAAATATATTACTACTAGAATTCTAATTCTAGTAATTAAATTAATTAAACTTTTTTGGAGGTTGATAGTTTATTTATTGAGGAAGAGTCAATCCTTCTTTTCTCACTTCAAGATTGATCATCTCGAGCCATCCGTTGAGGGTGGAAATTTAAGAATAAATAAGTTTTAAGCAAACTTGTTTAGTCGTCTTTTTCAAACTATGTTTCATTCATATGATAGAATTTTAATATGGGTTTAAATAAATTGGATCTTGGCGGAGGCTTCCCGGATAAATACTTACTTTCTTTTATCCATATTGCTCCATAGATAGCAAGTTTTAATTAGTATAAAAAAACTAAACCAATGACTATTCATGATTCCATCCATATTGGATCAATTCTCTATACCACTTTGCAATGAAAAGAGGAATGTTTGTTATGGTAAAACTTCGTTTAAAACGATGTGGTAGAAAGCAACGTGCGACTTGAAGGACATGATCGATTGTGGATTTTGCTATCCATCATTTTCCATAGTAATGAAAATGCTCTTGGCTCGACATAGCCTGTTCTATTCGTTCCGAACCAAATTTGCGCTGGGTTTAAGTAACATAGTACACGATGGAGCTCGAGAGGACAGAATTTTTTTTATCAAGGGAAAGAATCTAGGGTTAGTGAAAACTAATAAATTAGGCCAACTTTGTCAGTCTATCCTTAATATAGAAATAAATCGAAAGGTTAAAATAAGAAGAAAGTCCAATAAAAGTATATCAGAATCAATCCCTCTTATTAGATTTCTATAGAAGAGATAAATGCTTTATCGAAGGAAATAAGAAAAAAGGGTATGTTGCTACTCTTTTGAAAGAAAAAAATAGGAATTCCCGAAGTAATGTCTAAACCCAAGGATTTCACAAATCAAAGATAAAGGATTCCAGAACAAGTAAACACAATTTTCAATTGTCTCAACAACAGAGTTGGATTAGAATAAGGAATAAAAGTCAATTCGTTCGAAATGAGACAAAGAAAAGAGTTTAAAGACGACTCAAAAATTTTGGAAGGATTTTGCCTTCGAAGTTTGTCAGGCAAAATTAGCCCACTTGAGTCATGAGTATAAATGAAATTTGTTTTTTCTGTAAGGAAATTAATGCACGTCATAGTCTAATTTCTATTATTATCGACAGAAATTCGAATCATTTTCTCGAGCCGTATGAGGAGAAAACCTCATATACGTTTCTAGGGGGGGGCGTTGTTTATCTACATCTATCCCAATAAGCTGTCTATCGAATCGTTGCAATTGATGTTCGATCTCGAAGAGAAGGAAGAGATCTTCAAAAAGTAGGTTTTTATGATCCGATAAAGAATCAAACTTGTTTAAATGTTCCAGCTATTCTCTATTTCCTTGAAAAGGGTGCTCAACCAACAAGAACTGTTTATGATATTTTAAGGAAGGCAGAATTCTTTAAAGAAAAAGAAAGAACTTTGAGTTAATTGAAGAACTAAATGAATCAAAAAATAGGATAGGAGAAGATTATTAGTATTCCTAGTTGTCTAATTATTTAGACACAATTTACCTCTTTTTTAATCCTATTTGGATTTATATTATATCGTGCCAATCCAACATAAGCCCCTATTTTATTTACTTTTTCTATCTAATTTGTTTTCTTACCATTGTATTTCCATTGACAAAGGTCTATTGAACAAATAGAATTTGTAGATAGATGGGTCTCTTTATCCTCACTCCATATTCAATTTTTCCGCCTACACTTCGCTCAAATGATAAGGGTGTTCCTCTTGCATGTATTCTCATACAATATAATATATATTTTTTATAATATATATTTTTTGTTAATAAAAATCGCTAAAAATAAGGAGAATTTGGCCATCGTGATTAGGGTCGCTCTTTTTTTAACTTTACTTTAGTGGAATTTCACCGGACCTGTTCGTTTTGGCATTTGAGTGTTTTTCATGGTCGATAAAAAAAATCTTTTGATGTCTTGCTAGTTCAATGTTTTGACAGAAGCGCGCGGTGTAATTCCATTGATTTTTGGATTTCGATCGTATCTAAGATCCTTTTTTTATCTGGGTTGCTAACTCAATGGTAGAGTACTCGGCTTTTAAGTGCGACTATGATCTTTTACACATTTGGATGAAACAACAAATTCGTCCAGACTCTTGGTAGAGTCTAGAAGACCACGACTGATCCTCAAAGGTAATGAATGGAAAAAAATAGCATGTCGTAATAAAATCAATCTTTTTTGAATGGAATCCAAAATTACGATTTTCTGGGTCTAATGAATAAATGGATAGAGCCTGGCTCCAATTCTGGTAAAATAAAAAGCAACGAGCTGAACTTCCTAATTGGAATGATTCCCCGCTCTAATTAGACGTTAAAAATAGATTAGTGCCGGATGCGGGGAAAGGTTGGGTTTTCCTATGAGTGGACCCTTTATTTTTTTCTTTTTTTTTTAGAAATCCTAATTATTCTTGATTATGGATTGAATAAGGGATGTTATGGATTGAATGTGTAAAAGAAGCAGTATATTGATAAAGAGGCTGTATTCCAAAGTCAAAAGAGCGATTGGCCTGCAAAAATAAAAAACTTGTTCTGTTCTTTTTTTTTAATTAGAACAAACATAAACTAATTGGGTAGAAAAGGAGCAGAAAAAGATCTGTGGATTAGACTCCCTTTCTTTCCAGGGTTTGTATTAAAAATGCAACACCCTGTTCTGACCATATTGCACTATGTATCATCATTCGATAAACCGAGAAATGCTTCTTCTCTCTGATTCAAGTAGAAATACAAATGGAAAAATTCGAAGGGTATTCAGAAAAACATAAATCTCGTCAACAATACTTTGTCTACCCACTTCTCTTTCAGGAATATATTTATGCATTTGCCCACCATTATGGATTAAATGGTTCTGAACCTGTGGAAATAGTTGTTAGTTGTAATAACAAGAAATTTAGTTCACTACTTGTGAAACGTTTAATTATTCGAATGTATCAGCAGAATTTTTTGGATAACTCGGTTAATCATCCTAACCAAGATCGATTATTGGATTACAAAAATTATTTTTATTCTGAGTTTTATTCTCAGATTCTATCTGAAGGGTTTGCGATCGTTGTGGAAATCCCATTCTCGCTACGGGAATTTTTTTGTCTGAAAGAAAAAGAAATACCAAAGTTTCAGAATTTACGCTCTATTCATTCAATATTTCCCTTTTTAGAAGACAAATTTTTGCATTTGGATTATCTATCACATATAGAAATACCCTATCCTATCCATTTGGAAATCCTGGTTCAACTCCTTCAATACCGTATCCAAGATGTTCCATCTTTGCATTTATTGCGATTCTTTCTCAACTATTATTCGAATTGGAATAGTTTTATTACTTCAATGAAATCCATTTTTTTTTTTCAAAAAGAAAATAAAAGACTATTTCAATTCCTATATAACTCTTATGTATCAGAATATGAATTTTTTTTGTTGTTTCTTCGTAAACAATCTTCTTGCTTACCATTAGCATCTTCTGGAACTTTTCTGGAACGAATCCACTTTTCTAGGAAGATGGAACATTTTGGGATAATGTACCCTGGTTTTTCTCGGAAAACCCTATGGTTCTTTATGGATCCTCTTATGCATTATGTTCGATATCAAGGAAAGGCAATTCTTGCATCAAAAGGCACTTTTTTTTTGAAGAAGAAATGGAAATGCTACCTTATCAATTTCTGGCAATATTATTTCTGTTTTTGGACTCAGCCGCGAAGAATCCATATAAACCAATTAGCAAACTCTTGCTTCGATTTTATGGGGTACCTTTCAAGTGTACAAAAAAGTTCTTTGTTAGTAAGGAATCAAATGCTGGAGAATTCATTTCTAATAGATACTCGAATGAAAAAATTCGATACCATAGTCCCCGCTACTCTCCTCATAGGATACTTATCAAAAGCTCAATTTTGTACTGGATCGGGGCATCCTATTAGTAAACCCATTTGGACAGATTTATCAGATTGGGATATTCTTGATCGATTTGGTCGGATATGTAGAAATCTTTTTCATTATCATAGTGGATCTTCGAAAAAACGGACTTTGTATCGACTAAAGTATATACTTCGACTTTCATGTGCTAGAACTTTAGCTCGTAAACATAAAAGCACGGTACGAACTTTTATGCAACGATTGGGTTCGGCATTTTTAGAAGAATTTTTTATGGAAGAAGAGCAAGTTTTTTCTTTGATGTTCACCAAAACAACTCTTTTTTCTTTCTGTGGATCACACACTGAGCGTATTTGGTATTTGGATATTATACGTATCAATGACCTGGTCAACCCTCTTAATTAATCATTAGACGAAATTAAGAAACAGGAAAGGGTTGATAAATGATCAAGAAAAAACTTTTCTATTTTTCATTCTGAAATGTTCTTTTTATTATAATAAAGAGTAGGTGAATCAACTTACTAATTAAAAAAATTAGTAGAACTTCCTCTTTGGAATAGAAATTGGCTATTTCTACATAGGGAAAGTCGTGTGCAATGAAAAATGCAAGCACGATTTGGGGAGGGATTTTTCTCTATTGTAACAAGGAAGAATTATCTACTCCATCCGACTAGTTCCGGTTCGAGTCCCGGGCAACCCATATAGAAAAGACCCATCAAAGTTTTTCACTTTGACTCACTTCATTTACAAATACAAAATTATTGGTTTGGTTAATTTAGTTATATGGATAGCTAATCTTTGGGCTGACTTGGTTGACATTGGTATATAGTCTATGTTATACTGTTAAATAACAAGCCTTCTATTATCTATATTCTAGTTAATACGTGTGCTTGGGAGTCCTTGCAATTTGAATAAACCAAGATCTTACCATGACTGCAATTTTAGAGAGACGCGAAAGTACAAGCCTGTGGGGTCGCTTCTGCAACTGGATAACTAGCACTGAAAATCGTCTTTACATCGGATGGTTCGGTGTTTTGATGATCCCTACCTTATTGACCGCAACTTCTGTATTTATTATCGCCTTCATCGCTGCCCCTCCAGTAGATATTGATGGTATTCGTGAGCCTGTTTCTGGTTCTTTACTTTATGGAAACAATATTATCTCTGGTGCTATTATCCCTACTTCTGCGGCGATCGGATTGCACTTTTACCCAATTTGGGAAGCTGCATCTGTTGATGAGTGGTTATACAATGGTGGTCCTTATGAGCTAATTGTTCTACACTTCTTACTTGG
>NW_028259657.1:7500-32123 GCF_056163025.1 Triticum urartu | reverse complement strand
TAATTCACATTTTTGTTGAAAAAATTTCTTTTGTAATTCCTCGCATAAGGACTCCGAAAATACCAGGTCCCCACCTACACAAGCAAATTGTTGATAAAACTCCAAAATAGCTTTTTCTTTTGACTCAATCCTCTTCTTCTCTTTAGCATTCGGGAAAGACAAGAAAATTTCAGGGTAGGAAACATTATCCAGAATTTCTCTTAGATTCGAACCCATAGCTGATGATAGAACTAGAATAGATATCTTTTGTTTTCTACTCACGCGAGCCCATATCCTTTCTTTTTTATCAATTGCTAATTCCGATCTCCCCCCCCAATCTGATATTATAGTGCCAGTGTAGATAGAAATTCCCTTATGATCTAATTCCGAGCGGTAGTAAATACCAGGACTTAGCAATATTTGATTGATCACAATTCGGTATATTCCATTTATAATAAAGGTTCCTAAGGAATTCATTATAGGAATGTTTCCGATAGAAATGGTTTGCTTTTGCACATCGAAACCAAAAATTAATCTCGCAGATACATATAATTCGGAAGAATAGGTGAGTGATTCATACACAGCATCTCTTTCTTTTATCGAGGGTTCTAGCAGTTGATATCCTTTCGCAAATAATTGAAATGCAATTTCGTGATCTGGATCTTTAATTGTTGGAAACTTGTCAAGTTCTTCTGCCAAGGCTTGATTAATGAACCTACAAAATCCCTCGAATTGGATCTGACTAAATCCGGGTATTGTGGACATTCCCTCGTTTCCATTCCGGAGCATCTTAATCTTAAGTTTCCTGTTTATCAAAGAAAAATTCCATTATCAGCTCACTCTTCATCAATCCCTATGGATCGATCTAGCAATCATGGAATCTATATTCTGTTTACTGAATCACATGAAATTCTAGGGAACTCCACATACGTATTTCATATATGTATTTCATACATATGAATAGAGACCATTTGGACGAAAGTTCGAGTTTGCCAGGGGTACAAATGAAATGAAAATGAATTGATAAAACATTCCTACAAAAAAAATTCTGCCACTTATACTTTATGTTATGATATTCTAATCAGATTGGATGGCAAAGATTTCTCATTTTATCTCCTTTCTATGAATGTAATAAAGCCGTAATATAATATACTAGAAAGTTTGACTTTACTTCGATTTAGAATAGCGTGCTTACTTTAATTTCTCAAAATAATTTGAGGGTTCTTTTTTATTTCGGATCGGAGTAGTATAATTGCTAGAAAATTCAGTATTTCATTGTGGAATTCTAAAATAAAGTAAGTCCCTTTTTTAAGTACATGCCAATCTAGTTATCCACCTCTCCCCATATCCATGCTTTTCTTTTATCGTAATTTCACTTGGGTACGCCAAGATAGTCAGGTTATACTCTATATCAGAGCAAATTTCCTTTTTTTATTCAAGATATTTAATTTAATACTTTGAAAAATTAAAGCATGATTCCCCATAGAGATATGTACATAAAGGGGATCTTTGGATAATAATGCTGTTCGGACCTAAAGTTTACCTATACACGGATTAAGCATAAAGCCATAATATTTTATTATGCCATTGAAGGGGGGGGAGATAATACCGATTTAAGAGTAGTTCACTACTGCAATAAAAAAAAGAGAATTCTAGTTAACGGTTCCAATTTATTCTGAATTTTGCAGCCTGTGAATAGAAATCCACTTTTTCTTCTTTTTCATCTCAATAGAAAGAAATGGGAAGTTTTATTGTGTTAACAATGTATGTTTTAAGATAGAATCTATCGAGGAGAATAATAGAAACTGGATCAAAAAAAGCAGGAATAGATTTTTTGAAAAAGATTGGAAAAAAGTAAGTAGAATTATATTCAAAATAAAAGGGGCTTTTCGTAAGAAAACGTGGATGAATACTTGCTGTTTTCTAGATTTTTGATCGGATTTTTTGGCGGCATGGCCAAGCGGTAAGGCAGGGGACTGCAAATCCTTTATCCCCAGTTCAAATCTGGGTGCCGCCTGATCAATAAAATACTTAGGTTTTTTTTATAGTGCTGATCGAATTCGATAAATTTTTACTTCGCATAAGTTCGGGCAAGAGAGTAACTGGGCCTGCCGATACTGGGTTTAGAGAAACCATACCATAGTTCTATCCTCAAACTAGGGTTAGGGTTTGTTTTGACGGTAGTGGCCAAAATGGTTATCAATAGGGGTGAGGTAGTGTTTCCTTATTCTTTTATTATATGAATTTGAATTGGTTCTTAATTGAGATTCGATTTGATAATTTTAAAATACGAGGATAAGATGTCAGAAATCTTGGTATCCAAAGAAAGGTCCCTAAGGGGCATTCTTTTTTTTTTTCAATCTAAGATTCAAGAAGGGACTCCACGAAAGAATATCAAGACTTACTAATTATTATACATTTTTTTATCGTACATCTTATGTTACCTACATACACTAAAGTAAGGACTACTTAATTCTAACGAGAATCAGATTAAATAGGTCGATCAAAAATCAATTTAGGAGTTGTATTATGGATAAAATCTCTTCATTCTTTCATAGAATGATACAAAGCAAGGCTGCAGGGTTTAGGTCAAAAATAAACATTAGGTAAGGTAGGTATCCAATAAATATTTATCTATCGATAATTTTATGGTATATTCGGGCGTCCTTTGCTTAAAAAAAAAAAAAAGAGTAACAAAAGGAATAAAAAATCTTCCTATTCCCGCTTCTTCTATTCAGGACATCATTCCCGTACTCTTTCTTTTTTAAGGAAAAAAGGGCTATAGTATCTCGTATTTTTAATGCTCTCTAATTCTACCAGAATTCCTATAAGAATTTGTTAGGAGTAAATTCCTTGAACTGATTGATCCATGGCCTTAGGGCGGAATCCCTTTTTGACTCTGTACCCTTGATTCCACTATGATTATTGATCAATAGTAGAATAATCCCTTCATAGAAATAGGAGACATAATTTAGATGGATATAGTAAGTCTCGCTTGGGCTGCTTTAATGGTAGTCTTTACATTTTCTCTTTCACTAGTAGTATGGGGAAGGAGTGGACTCTAGGGATACTACTAATTGATTAAGTAATCAAATTGTTGTATCAATTCTTTTCTTTAATGGATCATTTTGCATTAATCATTTTGTCAAACGTTATTCTTTAATCTTTTTCTTTAGTTTTGTTTCACTCCTGTAAGAAACTCTTGTATTGTAAGTTGTAATGTAAGAAAGAGCCATTATACCAATTCAGAATTTCTACTAGAAATGACGAATGGTTAAAAAAAGTTCTATACATAAGAAAATTAGACTTTCTTCCACGGAACTATTCACGGCATATCACACATTTTCCATTTCCTTTTACTTTTTACTATAGTCTATTCTTCATATTATTTTTCTTTCCTTCCATGGATTCTTTGGTCAAGAATTGTCTTAGATTTTTTTATTTTGACCTGATTGAAATTAAGTGGATGCAATGAAAAAAGAAATTGAATTAGACTACTTAACTATTTCAATCTACTAATCTATTCTATGTAGATTCAAAGATAATATAATAGAAAGAATCTAAAGTGTCGTAGAAAAAACTATATGTAGTTCTTTCTACCACACTTTAAGATTCCAACCAGATCCTTTCATTTAAGACTTGGATTTTTTTTATTTAATCCCTTTTTAATTTCTTCAATGATTAATTGGAATTCCAATTAATTATTTTGGCTGACTGTTTTTACATAAATAATAAGTAAAAAAGAAGTAGGAACTAGAATGAACAGTGCAGTAGCAATAAATGCGAGAATATTGACTTCCATAACCTCTTTATTTTTTATTTTCACAATAACTCGGGATGTAATCCCATGGAGAGGAAAAAGGGGTATCTTGTAAATTCAAGGGTAGGGCTTGCATTCTGATAATACTGAATCAATTCAATATTATGAATATCGGATCTATCAAATCAATTCATGGATGAGAGTTATATTTCACGGATGAGAGTTATATAGTATAACATAGGAAGATCCTCTATCCACACTAAGACCAAAATGGGTTTTTTGATTGGATTAGGAATTCCCTCTTTTTTAATCCTTTTCTACTTTTTCTTTTCTATATCTCTAACCCACGAGCTTTCTTAATCTTATACTTTCTTAATCTTATACAATTTCCCTTCCTTTTTCTTATAGTTATACATACAATTATGTATGTATTATATGACCAACTTTCACTTTCTATGGGTCACATAGACATCCAAATAAGCAGTAGAAGTGAGATGGGGAAAAGAGGTCTGAAATAAAAAGGGAATACGATTTATGTATGGATTCCGGTAAAATACCGGTACTCTATTCCATAAGAGTGGAATAGGAAATTAAGATGAGGATGGTATCATCATAAAGAAAGATAGAGTAATATAATATCCTAAATTCTACTAATCCACATATCGTATGTGTGTCTTTCTTTATCGATTGGGAGTAGTGAAAAAAAAATTCCTATATGCCCTCCCTCCCTCTTTAATGAGAGATGCAAAATAAAAAAGTGAAGTAAGGGTGCCCTGTGGGTATTTGATCTTGCTCCCTGCCCCTTTTTTTCATGGAAAAAGGAAATATCAATTTCTCCATTCATTGAACCCTAGTTCGGGACTGACGGGGCTCGAACCCGCAGCTTCCGCCTTGACAGGGCGGTGCTCTGACCAATTGAACTACAATCCCCGCGGGGTGTATGGCATACCCATTCTTAAATAGAACCATAAGAAGATTCGATTCGTCTTTCGTACTCTAAGAAATAGACGAATCATATACTACATACCCACATATTATATTATACGTGGGTATAGTGAGAGTGACATAACTAGTATGTCGTGATTTTTTATCACTAAAAATGGATAATAATCCAGCCTTCAATAAGAAAAACTCTTTTGTTTGTAAGAAAGGAATGAGAGAGATATGGATTAGAAAAAAAAATTTCCCTTTTTTCTTTATCTTTTATTTCTATAGATCAGACATTTTATTTTATGGAAGAAAAACAAAAGGATTTAGTTCATACTCACGAAGCCCTAGATTTTTGGTTTGGGCCGAGCTGGATTTGAACCAGCGTAGACATTGTCAACGAATTTACAGTCCGTCCCCATTAACCACTCGGGCATCGACCCAGGAAGAATTTATTCTAGGGTTTTTGCTAATCTATGATTAACCTCCTTTCATAATACTCCCTACCCCCAGGGGAAGTCGAATCCCCGCTGCCTCCTTGAAAGAGAGATGTCCTGAACCACTAGACGATAGGGGCATCACTAGACGATAGGGCCATATACAACCGCTCGTGATTATACTATAATCATAGTATGAGCAGTTTTTTGGAATTGTCAATATACTCGAAAAGTATAAATAGATCCAAAGCAAAGAGTTTTTCCAACTTTTCTGTTATGTTTTCATCTAGGATTTTTTTTAGTTGATCGTTATAGATTAATTCTCCGTGCTTCATTTAGTGTTCATACCAAAAATGCATCCATCCCGCACTAAGTCATAAAATTCTCTAAAAATATAGAGAAAGTTTCAAAAACAAAGAAAAAAAGTGAATCAATTTAGTAGAAAAGTACTCTATCAGATTCGAACCAACGACTTACGTCTTAGCACGAGATTACTCTACCACTAATTTAAAAAGCCCTTTATCGGATTTGAACCGATGACTTATGCCTTACCATGGCATTACTCTACCACTGAGTTAAAAGGGCTTTTTATTTAATTCAAAAATTAGCCACTTGGATTTCCCATTATGGGTCTACTGCATAATGTACATATTATATATATAATATATAGAGATAGAGAGAGAGACATTATGTAGAGATTGTATATGTATATATCGATATCTTGAGAGCTCAAAATAAAATTAATAAAAAAAAACATACCCTACATAACATATCCAACTCTTCTTGGTTCAGGGTTTTCCGTTTCCGAAGACTAGTAAAATAGGCGGATTCTGGAACCCCAAGGATTCAACGGTATATGGATATGGAAAATATAAGATTTCCGATCCTAGCGGGAAAAGGCGGGGAACAGATACCCAATAGGATATAGGATCCTTGGGAGGAACTTTTGGTAATGGCCTTGATCCTCTATGCTATTTTTTATGTGTTCTTAGTTCTATTGAACTTTTTGCATTCTTTTAAACAAGAATCTAATAAACTAGAATTGAGTCAGTGGAAAAAAGGAGAGAGAGGAAAGTGTTAAATGGAGAGAGTCGACTAATCAGAGACTTTTAGGATCTTCTTTACATCAGGTAAATCTGTCGGCCCTGTCCGTTTTTTTCTTTAAGTTACGACTCTTTGCTGCTTACTTCTATCAAGCCATAGGGAAAGTCTATGATGAATTTGGAAAACTCATCTCACTCTTACTCTATGGCTCGGACTTAATGGGGGAAGAAAACATCTTCCATAATTTCTTTTTTGTTCAATTCTGGACAAAAAAGAAAAGGAAAAAAGGAATTTATAGGGACAGTGTTACCCCCTATATCCCCTAGTTTATATTGTAGGAATAATAAAACAATTTAGCAGTCTGACACACTTACGTCCTTGCAAAGTAAATAATTATTATTGTAGTCGTAACCGTAGAATAGGATCCTAATCAAAATAAATACATTTGGTTCAGGCGCTATTAGCATGGTAAGAAAAGATTTTTTTTACAGACCAGAGGGGCTATCTAAATCCTAAAGTAAAGGCGAGCGATCGAAGTAGAAGTACCAACGGCTCAGTGTCATGAACCTTCTCCATCTGATTCAATAAGGGGGAATTAGCCTTCTTGTCAAATGGCTATCCTTGACAAAGGGTACCATTTATACCATAATCTACAATGTAGCGGGTATAGTTTAGTGGTAAAAGTGTGATTCGTTCTATTAATAACTGAATTTGAAATGATATACTTAAGGCATCCTTAAGTTTTTTATTTTTATATTCCGATGAAAACTTTAGTTCTTATAAAGGATTAAATCCTTTTCCTCTCAATAGCATATTGAGGAAGAATATACATTCTGGCGATTTGTATCCAAAGACTAATTTAAATTGCATCCAAAATAAAAATAGGATTATGAGTACAGAGTCGCGAAGCATAATTTTGCATTGGATTAAGTATTCCAATTTTGAAAATATGAGTAAAGGATCTATGGATGAAGATACAAAAAAGTTGATTTCCAATCGTAACTAAATCTTCTTAAAATAAGGAATAAGGAAGCCAAATAGCTAAAAAACGATAGTTTTGGTTTACTAGAACCATCCGCATATTGTTTCAGCTCGGTGGAAACCCAATTCTTTTCCTCAGGATCTCTTGAATGAAATTAGGGAACGAAGTAAGTAGATTAGATGAATTTAGATAGAATTTCTATCTCCTACTCTATAAGGATCATCTAGAAAGCGGAGAGCTTTGGTTCCATTCAAATAGAAAAGCTGACATAGATGTTAAGTGGTGAGAATATCCATAAAGGAGCCGAATGAAATCAAAATTTCATGTTCGGTTTTGAATTAGAGACGTTAAAAATAATCAACCAACGTCGACTATAACCCCTAGCCTTCCAAGCTAACGATGCGGGTTCGATTCCCGCTACCCGCTCCATTCTGTATAAAAGGAGTATTCTATTTGTCTAGACATGTTAGAGGCTTGTATTCAAGCCTTTTTTGTCCACCAGTTTCTGGTACTCCAGAGCGGAGTAGAGCAGTTTGGTAGCTCACGAGGCTCATAACCTTGAGGTCACGGGTTCGATTCCCGTCTCCGCACTTAGCAGTCTGTATAAAAGGACTATTCTATTTCTCTAGATATGTATGGTAGAGGGGCGTATCCAACCCTTTTTTATTCATTAGTTCCCGGCCCTAGAGGGCAAAATTGAGCAGTTTGCGAAGTCACTTGCCTTCAAAAAAAGAAGGCGCAAGGCCTCTCCCTACCCTGCAGAAAATAAAAATGAAACGAAAGGGACAGTCTACCTCTCCCTTCCCTTTAAAAAAAGTTTGCCCGTTGTTTGTCTCAGTTAATACCCAATTTTTGGAGCTCTGTTGGCGAGTTCTATTTCTGCCTCTGGAGCGCCCTCTTTTTTTGAGTGGGATGCAAAGGAAGGGTAAGATAGTAAGGGATACGGCACTAGACTAACACCTAATTAATACTTAATTTAATATAAGTAGTTAAACAGTTAACTAGACTAAACTTTTTATCATAGTACTTTGATAAATTAAGCGGGCGAGCGGCGGGAATCGAACCCGTATCTTCTCCTTGGCAAGGAGATATTTTACCATTGAACTACGCTCGCTACGGTATATATTTTATAGCGTATATCCGCCTGGGTCGACCTTCTATGTCTGGGTCGACCGTTTCATTTCATTTTCTATTATATTAGAGTTTTCCTTTTTTTATTATCTGTCAATGAATATTCTAATGGGAATGGAATTTCATAATACTGAAAGAGAAGAGCTAGCAATTCGGAACGCAAATTGCGTTTTAATACGTCTCACTATTCTAATTTTTTAGAAGAAATGGCCTTTATTATTTCTTTTTTATGGGGTTAATAAATATTAACCAAATTTCATTTAAGAAATGAGAGAATTCAGAATAGCTACGAGAAAGACTAGTCCAATCCATAATGATGTACCGGAAAATACAACATTTTTATTATTTGACCAACCATCAGGAGAAGCAAATACAAGGGGTACACTAATTACTAAGACTGAGGAAGTCGCAATTAATGCAAAAACAGCTAATTGGAAAGCAATAGTCATATTTCTAATCCTCCAAGCTACCATCAAATAAAGTTGACTACATATTTGATCCCTCACTTAAACCAAAATTGTAAAAAAATACAAGAAGTAGGAGGGGTTTAATCATGAATCCATTGATTCTTCTCTTTAATTCAAATTTATTACTTAAACCGCTTTTTTATTTGGATATGGGGGTGAGAAGAGATTATTTACTCTTTATTTCACAAGCGGGTATAGCGGATCCTGTATCCGTGTATACAGTATACAGAGATATATCGAAAAGGAACTTGTATCTGATATCTTTCTAGAGGCTAATAAATCTTTTTATTTTTTATATGGCTATGTTCTATTTGTAGGAGTAAAATAAGGATTAGGCTGTGGAGAGATGGCTGAGTGGTTGATAGCTCCGGTCTTGAAAACCGGTATAGTTCTAGGAACTATCGAGGGTTCGAATCCCTCTCTCTCCTTTTGCTTATTGAATACGTTTGTTTCTTTCATTTTTATTTATTTTTTTTTTCTGTCCCTTATCTTTCTTTCATAAAAAGGAATGAATGGCTCGGCTAGATGGAATAACCGAGCCAGAACAGAAAAAAAGTAGAACAGGTATAAATAAGAAAATCTTAGTTAAGAGGGTTCATGTAAAGAACAGGTTCCAAATCACGATCGATTCCCTTTTCAAAACCTGCTGCAGCAGCTCGGGCTCTTCCTGCATGCCATAAATGGCCCACAAAAAAGAAGAATCCTAGAACAAAATGAGAAGTTGATAACCAACTTCTAGGAGAGACATAATTAACTGCATTGATCTCGGTAGCTACGCCACCCACGGAATTTAAAGAGCCTAAAGGAGCGTGGGTCATATATTCTGCTGAGCGTCGTTCTTGCCAAGGTTGTATGTCTTTTTTCAACCTACTCAAGTCCAAACCGTTGGGGCCCCTTAGAGGTTCTAACCATGGAGCACGAAGGTCCCAAAAACGCATAGTTTCCCCTCCAAAGATAACCTCCCCAGTTGGGGAACGCATTAGATATTTACCTAAACCTGTGGGTCCTTGAGCGGATCCCACATTAGCTCCAAGACGCTGGTCTCTAACTAGAAAAGTAAATGCTTGAGCTTGAGAAGCTTCTGGCCCGGTGGGTCCATAAAACTCACTCGGATAAGCTGTATTATTGAACCATACAAAACAACAAGCGATAAAACCAAAGACAGATAAAGCAGCTAAACTATAAGACAAGTAAGCTTCTCCAGACCATACAAATGCACGGCGAGCCCATGCGAAGGGTTTGGTTAAAATATGCCAAATTCCGCCAAATACACAAATAAAACCCAACCATACATGCCCACCAATTATATCTTCTAAATCATCTACACTAACAATCCACCCTTCTCCACCAAAAGGAGATTTTAGTAAATAACCAAATATAACACTGGGACTAAGGGTCAAATTGGTAATTTTTCTTACATCTCCCCCCCCAGGGGCCCAGGTATCATATACACCGCCAAAATAAAGAGCCTTGAGTACTAGAAGAAAAGCACCTAGACCTAACAAAATTAAGTGAATACCCAAAATTGTAGTCATTTTATTTCTATCTTTCCAGACATAACCAAAGAATGGAAAAGATTCCTCAAGAGTCTCGGGTCCCAGAAGCGCGTGATAAATGCCACCGAAGCCTAAGACTGCGGAGGAAATTAGGTGAAGTACGCCAGATACAAAGTACGGAAAAGTATCTAGAACTTCCCCCCCTGGCCCTACTCCCCAACCTAGAGTAGCTAAGTGTGGAAGTAAAATCAACCCTTGTTCATACATGGGCTTTTCTGGTACGAAATGGGCCACTTCAAATAGGTTCATTGCTCCGGCCCAGAATACGATTAATCCGGCATGAGCTACATGAGCTCCAAGCAGTTTACCGGACAAATTGATAAGTCTGGCATTCCCAGCCCACCAAGCAAAGCCGGTGGTTTCTTGGTCACGACCAGCTAAAACGAAAGTTCCATTAAAGAGCGTTTCCACGTGGTAGAACCTCCTCAGGGAATATAAGATTTTCATGAGGCTGATCCTGAGCTGCCATCCACGCACGAATACCCTCGTTTAAAAGAATATTTTTGGTGTAGAAAGTCTCAAATTCAGGATCTTCCGCTGCACGGATTTCCTGGGAAACAAAGTCATAGGCACGTAAGTTCAGAGCCAAGCCAACTACGCCAATAGCACTCATCCATAAACCGGTGACGGGTACAAATAGCATAAAGAAATGTAACCAACGTTTATTGGAAAAAGCAACACCAAAGATTTGGGACCAAAAGCGGTTAGCAGTGACCATTGAATAAGTTTCTTCAGCTTGAGTTGGGTTAAAAGCACGGAAGGTATTTGCACCATCACCGTCCTCAAATAGAGTGTTTTCTACGGTCGCTCCATGAATAGCGCATAGCAGAGCCGCACCTAATACTCCGGCAACTCCCATCATATGAAATGGGTTCAACGTCCAATTATGAAATCCTTGGAAGAAAAGGATGAATCGAAATATCGCTGCTACGCCAAAACTCGGCGCAAAGAACCAACCAGATTGCCCCAGTGGATAAATAAGGAATACAGAAACAAAAACAGCAATTGGACCAGAGAATGAGATTGCATTATAAGGCCGCAATTGAACAGACCGAGCAAGTTCAAATTGGCGTAACATGAAACCTATTAGTGCAAAAGCCCCGTGGAGAGCTACAAAAGTCCATAGACCGCCTAATTGACACCAACGAGTAAAATCTCCTTGTGCTTCGGGCCCCCATAGTAGCAACAAAGAGTGTGCTAAACTATTGGCAGGGGTAGAAACTGCTGCGGTTAAGAAATTACAACCTTCCAAATAGGAACTAGCCAATCCATGGGTATACCAAGAAGTTACAAAAGTTGTCCCTGTAAACCAACCCCCTAAAGCGAAATAAGCACAAGGAAAGAGCAATAGGCCAGACCATCCTACAAAAACGAAACGGTCCCTTCGTAACCAGTCATCCATAGTATCAAATAGATCATTTTCTTCTTTAGGAATTCTACCAAGGGCTATAGTCATAGTGATCCTCCTATTCAATTACTTCAACCATTTCCGAGCACCTCATATCACTTTCCAAGGCATATGATAGTTTTATTATCTGTGGACGATTTCTTTCTCGTTCAATGCCCTTTTTCAATGGTCTCGAAGAGAGAAATTTCCCATTTTTATCTATGGAGTCACAGTCACAACCGAGGTCGTGGTAAATCCATGAATTTGATTCGATTTGTTTTTCTTATACTATTTATTTGTTTTTCTTATACTATAGAAATAGAAATAAATTGTTTTTCTTATACTATAGAAAGAAATAAACCTTTGAATTCAGCATTATTCCAAGACTCCTATTTCAAAGTCTATCTTTTAAGGGAAAAATGCAAATAAAAGTAACCCTTCTTTTCCCATTCCCTCTCTATTGCATGGGTGGAAGAACTAAAATAATAGAGGATTCTGAAAAAAAAAAATGGACCTTCGAAATCCAATTTTATGTGTAGCGCAAAGGAGTTGCGATTTCTTCTTATTCCTATAGAACATCTAGTAACAAGAATATGAAATCGTAAATAGCGAAAAATTCTTGTCTTGCGCGGTCTAAGTCTAAGGAAATAAAAAAAATTCGCTTATACAATTTCATCTACATCGAATTTATATATCAGAATAGCGGATAGAGGCATCATTAAAGGAGTCAGGTCTACTTACTTTATGCTTCTTTCCAATTTTATGGTGGATTTGATAAGAACCCTTTTTGCTTTCTTGATAAATAATCGACAAAAAAAGCGTTTTTTTTATATAACCTGCTTGTTTTATTATAATTATAACAAGTCCTATATGGAAATGCCCGCTAAAGAGAAAATCTATTTGATTGTCTCTCGGCCAATATCGATTTTTAGAAAGAAAAAACAAGAATTTTCTTCTTTTTTTATTAACATTAAGAAAAAAGAATATAATTAAAATGGAATTGGCAATATAATTTTTATAGACTTTTGAAAGAAAAAAAAGGGGTTTTTTGCAACCGTTATTTCTTATTTCTTGCCTATATCATATCACGGAAACCTTTCGCTTTGGAACGTGGAGAGATGGCTGAGTGGACTAAAGCGGCGGATTGCTAATCCGTTGTACAATTTTTTTGTACCGAGGGTTCGAATCCCTCTCTTTCCGCTCCCTTGGATCATTTGGGACTTTCGAATTGGAAAGAATTCTGACCCCCGGATTTTCTCATAGATAAATGTACGAAACAAATCCAATAAGAAAAAAAAAAACTGAATTTTTACTCCTCGCGTCCAGGATTCCGTCCTGGGTCATTAGATAAGAATCCAAAGATAAAGAGTGAAACAAAGAATATCACTACTGTATAAACAAAAAGTTTGAGAGTAAGCATTACATAATCTCCAAGATTTTTTTTTAAGGAATAGATTACCAGTTTTTCCTTACCACACGGATCCACTAGGATGGTTTTTTTTTATACCTAAAAATGCAAAAAAGAATTCTTGAAAAAAATTGCAAGAATTCTTTTATAATAAGCACTCTTATCAATAGCAAAAATAGGGTTAGGTGGTTAGGTATTGTGTAGGTACCTTTAGGTACCTGCTCAACCTAGGTGCAGGGGAGTAGAAAGGCTGATCCAAATTTATTGCTGTAGCTACCCATTCAATGTAGAAGAATTTAAATTTTAGAATCGAAGGTTCATAATATAAAAATATAAAACTTCTCGGCTTTTACCCATTTTAAAATTTTTTTGGAATGAACACATCATTCAATTTGGCATACAGAGTACTAAAGATTTCATCGAAAACTTACAGCAGCTTGCCAAACAAAGGCTAATAGAAAAAAGAATAGAGGTATAACAGGCATAATATCCACGATTGGATTGAAAATAGCATAAGCTTCGGGTAATTTGGCAAAGAAAAAACTAGTAGGATAAAGAACAGAATTAAAACAGATACAGGTTAAACTAAGTATATTAGGCATAACAAGCATTTCATTCTTGTAGAGTAAATAATTGGATTTTTCTTGAGTTATTTTTTTAAGGGAAAGAAGGAAAAGGCAGATTCAAAATCTTTTTTCTTCGGACTTTCCCAAACACAAAATACCTCCTTGTATTCGCACTCTCAAATGAGAGTGGAATAAATTCGACTTTCATATAATATCTTAATAGAATTCCATGTAATGATCAATGCATTTTTTTGATTCTATATTATCCGCATGTGTAGAATACTAGCAAGAGAATATCCCTCCTTTTTTATGTAATTGAAATGGTATTGACGAATAACAAATAAACATACTAGTGTTTATTAGTGTCGCATAAAACCCGAAATGGGGCGTGGCCAAGTGGTAAGGCAGCGGGTTTTGGTCCCGTTACTCGGAGGTTCGAATCCTTCCGTCCCAGATTGTTTCTGATGAAACAAACGGTGAAATCATATAGTATTCCGTACGAGACAAAAGTTTATTAAAGAGAATAATGATATCTTATTCTTTCTCAGAAAACATAATAAAGTCTTAAGTCCAGTCAAATTGACTATCTTTATTTTCATGAAAAAATGGGATCTATCAAGCACATTCAGGATATGCCTCTACTATAAAATCACTTAGTCATATTTTTTTCTTCCTTTTGGTATTCGAGTTGAAGAAGTACGAGAATTCTATAACTACCAAAAACTTTCAATCTTTTCATTGGAATAGTTTATTTAGTTATTATAGTTAATTGTTTTTGGTACTGAAAAAATATATTACTACTAGAATTCTAATTCTAGTAATTAAATTAATTAAACTTTTTTGGAGGTTGATAGTTTATTTATTGAGGAAGAGTCAATCCTTCTTTTCTCACTTCAAGATTGATCATCTCGAGCCATCCGTTGAGGGTGGAAATTTAAGAATAAATAAGTTTTAAGCAAACTTGTTTAGTCGTCTTTTTCAAACTATGTTTCATTCATATGATAGAATTTTAATATGGGTTTAAATAAATTGGATCTTGGCGGAGGCTTCCCGGATAAATACTTACTTTCTTTTATCCATATTGCTCCATAGATAGCAAGTTTTAATTAGTATAAAAAAACTAAACCAATGACTATTCATGATTCCATCCATATTGGATCAATTCTCTATACCACTTTGCAATGAAAAGAGGAATGTTTGTTATGGTAAAACTTCGTTTAAAACGATGTGGTAGAAAGCAACGTGCGACTTGAAGGACATGATCGATTGTGGATTTTGCTATCCATCATTTTCCATAGTAATGAAAATGCTCTTGGCTCGACATAGCCTGTTCTATTCGTTCCGAACCAAATTTGCGCTGGGTTTAAGTAACATAGTACACGATGGAGCTCGAGAGGACAGAATTTTTTTTATCAAGGGAAAGAATCTAGGGTTAGTGAAAACTAATAAATTAGGCCAACTTTGTCAGTCTATCCTTAATATAGAAATAAATCGAAAGGTTAAAATAAGAAGAAAGTCCAATAAAAGTATATCAGAATCAATCCCTCTTATTAGATTTCTATAGAAGAGATAAATGCTTTATCGAAGGAAATAAGAAAAAAGGGTATGTTGCTACTCTTTTGAAAGAAAAAAATAGGAATTCCCGAAGTAATGTCTAAACCCAAGGATTTCACAAATCAAAGATAAAGGATTCCAGAACAAGTAAACACAATTTTCAATTGTCTCAACAACAGAGTTGGATTAGAATAAGGAATAAAAGTCAATTCGTTCGAAATGAGACAAAGAAAAGAGTTTAAAGACGACTCAAAAATTTTGGAAGGATTTTGCCTTCGAAGTTTGTCAGGCAAAATTAGCCCACTTGAGTCATGAGTATAAATGAAATTTGTTTTTTCTGTAAGGAAATTAATGCACGTCATAGTCTAATTTCTATTATTATCGACAGAAATTCGAATCATTTTCTCGAGCCGTATGAGGAGAAAACCTCATATACGTTTCTAGGGGGGGGCGTTGTTTATCTACATCTATCCCAATAAGCTGTCTATCGAATCGTTGCAATTGATGTTCGATCTCGAAGAGAAGGAAGAGATCTTCAAAAAGTAGGTTTTTATGATCCGATAAAGAATCAAACTTGTTTAAATGTTCCAGCTATTCTCTATTTCCTTGAAAAGGGTGCTCAACCAACAAGAACTGTTTATGATATTTTAAGGAAGGCAGAATTCTTTAAAGAAAAAGAAAGAACTTTGAGTTAATTGAAGAACTAAATGAATCAAAAAATAGGATAGGAGAAGATTATTAGTATTCCTAGTTGTCTAATTATTTAGACACAATTTACCTCTTTTTTAATCCTATTTGGATTTATATTATATCGTGCCAATCCAACATAAGCCCCTATTTTATTTACTTTTTCTATCTAATTTGTTTTCTTACCATTGTATTTCCATTGACAAAGGTCTATTGAACAAATAGAATTTGTAGATAGATGGGTCTCTTTATCCTCACTCCATATTCAATTTTTCCGCCTACACTTCGCTCAAATGATAAGGGTGTTCCTCTTGCATGTATTCTCATACAATATAATATATATTTTTTATAATATATATTTTTTGTTAATAAAAATCGCTAAAAATAAGGAGAATTTGGCCATCGTGATTAGGGTCGCTCTTTTTTTAACTTTACTTTAGTGGAATTTCACCGGACCTGTTCGTTTTGGCATTTGAGTGTTTTTCATGGTCGATAAAAAAAATCTTTTGATGTCTTGCTAGTTCAATGTTTTGACAGAAGCGCGCGGTGTAATTCCATTGATTTTTGGATTTCGATCGTATCTAAGATCCTTTTTTTATCTGGGTTGCTAACTCAATGGTAGAGTACTCTCGGCTTTTAAGTGCGACTATGATCTTTTACACATTTGGATGAAACAACAAATTCGTCCAGACTCTTGGTAGAGTCTAGAAGACCACGACTGATCCTCAAAGGTAATGAATGGAAAAAATAGCATGTCGTAATAAAATCAATCTTTTTTGAATGGAATCCAAAATTACGATTTTCTGGGTCTAATGAATAAATGGATAGAGCCTGGCTCCAATTCTGGTAAAATAAAAAGCAACGAGCTGAACTTCCTAATTGGAATGATTCCCCGCTCTAATTAGACGTTAAAAATAGATTAGTGCCGGATGCGGGGAAAGGTTGGGTTTTCCTATGAGTGGACCCTTTATTTTTTCTTTTTTTTTTTAGAAATCCTAATTATTCTTGATTATGGATTGAATAAGGGATGTTATGGATTGAATGTGTAAAAGAAGCAGTATATTGATAAAGAGGCTGTATTCCAAAGTCAAAAGAGCGATTGGCCTGCAAAAATAAAAAACTTGTTCTGTTCTTTTTTTTTAATTAGAACAAACATAAACTAATTGGGTAGAAAAGGAGCAGAAAAAGATCTGTGGATTAGACTCCCTTTCTTTCCAGGGTTTGTATTAAAAATGCAACACCCTGTTCTGACCATATTGCACTATGTATCATCATTCGATAAACCGAGAAATGCTTCTTCTCTCTGATTCAAGTAGAAATACAAATGGAAAAATTCGAAGGGTATTCAGAAAAACATAAATCTCGTCAACAATACTTTGTCTACCCACTTCTCTTTCAGGAATATATTTATGCATTTGCCCACCATTATGGATTAAATGGTTCTGAACCTGTGGAAATAGTTGTTAGTTGTAATAACAAGAAATTTAGTTCACTACTTGTGAAACGTTTAATTATTCGAATGTATCAGCAGAATTTTTTGGATAACTCGGTTAATCATCCTAACCAAGATCGATTATTGGATTACAAAAATTATTTTTATTCTGAGTTTTATTCTCAGATTCTATCTGAAGGGTTTGCGATCGTTGTGGAAATCCCATTCTCGCTACGGGAATTTTTTTGTCTGAAAGAAAAAGAAATACCAAAGTTTCAGAATTTACGCTCTATTCATTCAATATTTCCCTTTTTAGAAGACAAATTTTTGCATTTGGATTATCTATCACATATAGAAATACCCTATCCTATCCATTTGGAAATCCTGGTTCAACTCCTTCAATACCGTATCCAAGATGTTCCATCTTTGCATTTATTGCGATTCTTTCTCAACTATTATTCGAATTGGAATAGTTTTATTACTTCAATGAAATCCATTTTTTTTTTTCAAAAAGAAAATAAAAGACTATTTCAATTCCTATATAACTCTTATGTATCAGAATATGAATTTTTTTTGTTGTTTCTTCGTAAACAATCTTCTTGCTTACCATTAGCATCTTCTGGAACTTTTCTGGAACGAATCCACTTTTCTAGGAAGATGGAACATTTTGGGATAATGTACCCTGGTTTTTCTCGGAAAACCCTATGGTTCTTTATGGATCCTCTTATGCATTATGTTCGATATCAAGGAAAGGCAATTCTTGCATCAAAAGGCACTTTTTTTTTGAAGAAGAAATGGAAATGCTACCTTATCAATTTCTGGCAATATTATTTCTGTTTTTGGACTCAGCCGCGAAGAATCCATATAAACCAATTAGCAAACTCTTGCTTCGATTTTATGGGGTACCTTTCAAGTGTACAAAAAAGTTCTTTGTTAGTAAGGAATCAAATGCTGGAGAATTCATTTCTAATAGATACTCGAATGAAAAAATTCGATACCATAGTCCCCGCTACTCTCCTCATAGGATACTTATCAAAAGCTCAATTTTGTACTGGATCGGGGCATCCTATTAGTAAACCCATTTGGACAGATTTATCAGATTGGGATATTCTTGATCGATTTGGTCGGATATGTAGAAATCTTTTTCATTATCATAGTGGATCTTCGAAAAAACGGACTTTGTATCGACTAAAGTATATACTTCGACTTTCATGTGCTAGAACTTTAGCTCGTAAACATAAAAGCACGGTACGAACTTTTATGCAACGATTGGGTTCGGCATTTTTAGAAGAATTTTTTATGGAAGAAGAGCAAGTTTTTTCTTTGATGTTCACCAAAACAACTCTTTTTTCTTTCTGTGGATCACACACTGAGCGTATTTGGTATTTGGATATTATACGTATCAATGACCTGGTCAACCCTCTTAATTAATCATTAGACGAAATTAAGAAACAGGAAAGGGTTGATAAATGATCAAGAAAAAACTTTTCTATTTTTCATTCTGAAATGTTCTTTTTATTATAATAAAGAGTAGGTGAATCAACTTACTAATTAAAAAAATTAGTAGAACTTCCTCTTTGGAATAGAAATTGGCTATTTCTACATAGGGAAAGTCGTGTGCAATGAAAAATGCAAGCACGATTTGGGGAGGGATTTTTCTCTATTGTAACAAGGAAGAATTATCTACTCCATCCGACTAGTTCCGGGTTCGAGTCCCGGGCAACCCATATAGAAAAGACCCATCAAAGTTTTTCACTTTGACTCACTTCATTTACAAATACAAAATTATTGGTTTGGTTAATTTAGTTATATGGATAGCTAATCTTTGGGCTGACTTGGTTGACATTGGTATATAGTCTATGTTATACTGTTAAATAACAAGCCTTCTATTATCTATATTCTAGTTAATACGTGTGCTTGGGAGTCCTTGCAATTTGAATAAACCAAGATCTTACCATGACTGCAATTTTAGAGAGACGCGAAAGTACAAGCCTGTGGGGTCGCTTCTGCAACTGGATAACTAGCACTGAAAATCGTCTTTACATCGGATGGTTCGGTGTTTTGATGATCCCTACCTTATTGACCGCAACTTCTGTATTTATTATCGCCTTCATCGCTGCCCCTCCAGTAGATATTGATGGTATTCGTGAGCCTGTTTCTGGTTCTTTACTTTATGGAAACAATATTATCTCTGGTGCTATTATCCCTACTTCTGCGGCGATCGGATTGCACTTTTACCCAATTTGGGAAGCTGCATCTGTTGATGAGTGGTTATACAATGGTGGTCCTTATGAGCTAATTGTTCTACACTTCTTACTTGGTGTAGCTTGTTATATGGGTCGTGAGTGGGAACTTAGTTTCCGTCTGGGTATGCGTCCTTGGATTGCTGTTGCATATTCAGCTCCTGTTGCAGCTGCTACTGCTGTTTTCTTGATTTACCCTATTGGTCAAGGAAGCTTTTCTGATGGTATGCCTTTAGGAATCTCTGGTACTTTCAACTTTATGATTGTATTCCAGGCAGAGCACAACATCCTTATGCATCCATTCCACATGTTAGGTGTAGCTGGTGTATTCGGCGGTTCCCTATTCAGTGCTATGCATGGTTCCTTGGTAACCTCTAGTTTGATCAGGGAAACTACTGAAAATGAATCCGCTAATGAGGGTTACAAATTTGGTCAAGAGGAAGAAACTTATAATATTGTGGCTGCTCATGGTTATTTTGGCCGATTAATCTTCCAATATGCTAGTTTCAACAACTCTCGTTCTTTACACTTCTTCTTGGCTGCTTGGCCTGTAGTAGGAATCTGGTTCACTGCTTTAGGTATTAGTACTATGGCTTTCAACCTAAATGGTTTCAATTTCAACCAATCTGTAGTTGATAGTCAAGGTCGCGTTATTAATACTTGGGCTGATATCATCAACCGTGCTAACCTTGGTATGGAAGTAATGCACGAACGTAATGCTCACAACTTCCCTCTAGACTTAGCTGCTGTTGAAGTTCCATCTATTAATGGATAAGGTTTTTCTGCTAACATATAAGAATTTTTGAAGACAGAAATACCCAATATCTTGTTCTAGCAAGATATTGGGTATTTCTGTCTTTATTTTGAATCTTTTTTTCTTCTTAATCTTTCTATTCAGAATTCAGTTAACGACGAGATTTAGTATCCTTTCTTGCATTTTCATAACTCGTGAAATGCCGAGTAGGCACGAATTCCCCCAATTTGCGACCTACCATAGGATTTGTTATGTAAATAGGTATATGTTCCTTTCCATTATGAATCGCGATTGTATGGCCAACCATTGTGGGTAGAATGCTAGATGCCCGGGACCACGTTACTATTGTTTCTTTCTCCTCCTTCATATTGACCTTTTCTATCTTTGCCAATAAATGATGAGCTACAAAAGGATTCGTTTTTTTTCGTGTCACAGCTGATTACTCCTTTTTTCCTTTTTAAAGAGTGGCATTCTATGTCCAATATCTCGATCGAAGTACGGAGGTCAGAATAAATAGAATAATGATCAATGGAAAAAAGAAAAAAATCCTTTAGCTGGATAAGGGGCGGATGTAGCCAAGTGGATCAAGGCAGTGGATTGTGAATCCACCATGCGCGGGTTCAATTCCCGTCGTTCGCCCATCGCATTATTGCAAATTCCAAAAATGCAATTTTCCATATTCCTAGTTACGTATTTACTTACGGCGACGAAGAATAAAACTATCGCTATATTTTTTCCTTTTCCTAGTTCTTCTTCCAAGCGCAGGATAACCCCAAGGGGTTGTGGGTTTTTTTCTACCAATGGGAGCTTTCCCTTCACCGCCCCCATGGGGGTGGTCCACAGGGTTCATAACTACCCCTCTTACTACGGGGCGTTTACCTAGCCAACACTTAGATCCGGCTCTACCCAAACTTTTTTGGTTCACCCCAACATTACCCACTTGTCCGACTGTTGCTAAGCAGTTTTGGGATACTAAACGGACCTCCCCAGATGGTAATCTTAAAGTGGCCGATTTACCCTCTTTTGCAATGAGTTTCGCTACAGCACCTGCTGCTCTAGCTAATTGCCCACCCCTTCCACGTGTGATTTCTATGTTATGCATGGCCGTGCCTAAGGGCATATCGGTTGAAGTAGATTCTTCTTTTCTCTCAAAAAACCCCTTCCCAAACTGTACAAGCTTCTTCCAAAGCATACGGCTTTCTAGATGTATATGACGATCTCTAGACAGATGGATCTTATATGAATCATATGATGAAGTACCACATGAGTGGATATATAGGAAAGGAATCCAAATCTGCCGAATCGCTCATGTTATGATCTTCTACATCCTAGGTCTCTGCGTTCCGTCATCTGGCTTATGTTCTTCATGTAGCATTCAGATCGAATGACTCTATGAAATTACGTCGATACTTCCACATATTATGGGTAACGTAGGAGACATCCCTATTTTCCCCCGGGGGTCTTAATTACCACTGCTTAGCTTTCAATTTGCCTCTGACCATCAAATTAAATGTGAATAACCCGTCCTCCTCTCTTTGAAACAAGGGGCGCTTCCGGTTCTGTGCGTGCTTCAAACAATTTTGTCTTCTCCATATTACCATATCTCTAGAGCCAATAATTTTCTATGAGGAACTACTGAACTCAATCACTTGCTGCCGTTACTCAACAGTTTTCTGTTGAGGTCTATCCCGTAGAGGTAGTCAAATTGGATCAGTGATCGATTTCTAGGTTTCGTCGTAAACCTAATTGGTTACTTCCAATTACGTAAATCAATAGTTCAAACCGCACTCAAAGGTAGGGCATTTCCCATTGATATAGGAACTTTTGTACCAGAAACAATAGTATCTCCAATTATAGCCCCTCTGGGATGTAAAATATATCTCTTCTCACCATCCCCATAGTGTATGAGACAAATGTATGCATTTCGATTAGGGTCGTATTCTATGGTTACGATTCTACCAGATATGTCTTTTTGATTCCGTCGAAAATCTATTTTACGGTATAGGCGCTTATGACCTCCCCCTCTATGCCTTGCGGTAATGATTCCTCTGGAATTACGACCTTTACCACAACGGTGCCGTCCATGGATCAAATTATTTCGTGGATTGGATTTCACTTGCCTGTCTACGGTTCCCTTGCGTGTGCTCGGGATAGGTGTTTTGTATAAATGTTTCGCCGTATTATTAAGTATTCTCCTTTAGTTTTTTTCTCTATCTAGAAGTGGAATAGAATAACCCGGTTGAAGGGTAATGATCATACGTCTGTAATGCATTGTATGGCCCAGAATAGGTCCTATTCTTCTACCTTTTCCAGGTAGTCGATGGCTATTCACAGCTACCACCTTAACACCAAAGAAGAGTTCGACCCAATGCTTTATTTCTGTCTTAGTGAATCCCGATTCGACATTAAAAGTATATTGATTCTTTCCCAATAAACGAAGACTTTTTTCTGTAAATACTGCGTATTTGATTCCATCCATAAATCGACTTTCCCTCCTATGCTCTGAGTTCCAGTATCGATAAGAATTCGAGTTCTTATTGTTCTTATGTTATGGTATGAATATACCATACCAATTCGTTATGTATGGATGATGGATGAGATTCCATGGATAGAGAGCCAGTTCCAATAGACTTATGGAATGTTCCCGTTCGTGTGCATCCAGCAGGAATTGAACCCGCAAATTTACCAATTATGAGTTGGGCGCTTTAACCATTCAGCCATGGATGCTTAACAGGGATCATCGTACATCGTAAATAACCAATTTTCATATAGAAAGACATATCATAGAAAAATGAAATCGAAAATATTCCGAGATGGCAAATATTCGGAGATGACTATGAAAACACCTCTCTGGATCCTCGAATTGAAAGAGAGATTGAGAGGGATCAAGAATCCTAATTCTCGCTATTTGGAATGGATCCAATTCTATTGAGTCTGACTCATAGTGATCATTTCTCTTTAGCAAAGAATGACCTTGGTTATCAAAGGATTGAACAACCGGGATCCATTTACTTATGATACCTAGTTGGCATTGATAACAAGGATCTAATGAATTATGAGTTTAATAGATCCTCTTTAGCAGAAAGACGTATATTCCTTGCTCATTATCAGACAATCACTTATTCCCAAACCTCGTGTGGGACTAATCGTTTTCATTTACCATCTCATGGAAAACCCTTTTCGTTCCGCTTAGCCCTATCGGGTATTTTAGTGATAGGTTCTGTAGGAACTGGACGATCCTATTTGGTCAAATACCTAACGAAAAATTACGATTTTCCTTTCATTAAGGTACGAGGGCTTCTTATTCCACAAGAACGAAAGCACCTTTTCATTCTTTCATATACTAGGGGTTTTTACTTGGAAAAGACAATGTTCCATACTAAAGGATTCGGGTCCATAACCACGAGTTCCAGTGCACTAGATCTTGTAGCACTTAGCAACGAAGCCCTATCCATTAGTATTCCACATAAGAAATCCATTCTAGAAAAAAATACAATTAGATTAGCTCTTCATAGACAAACTTGGGGTTTGCGAGCCAAGGTAAGATCGGCTCGGGATCATGGGACCCTTTTCTATCAGATAGGAGGGGCTCTTGTACAAAATAGACTTACTAAGTAATAACCCCATAGAATCTATCTATATAAAGATAAAGAGGCAATCGTGTCAGGAAGCGGGTTTTTCTTTGGCCAAAAGGTACTTCGAACTTGGAACGAGCATGAAGAGATTAACGAGACTTCTTTCTCTTTTGAGTTTTTCTGGCGGACCTGCCGCGCAAGATCTTTGGTCTTCCCCTGGAACCGATGAAAAAAAGTGGATCGCTTCTTATGTACTCGCTCAGAATGATTCTTCTCTATCTATAGTTCATGGCCTATTAGAAGTAGAAGGTGCTCTGGTGCAATCCTTACCGACAGAAAAAGATTGCAGTCAGGTTGATAATAGTCGAGTGACATTACTTCGTCGGTCCGAACTAAGGAATCTGTTAGAAATGTTTTGAAATGGATATTGTTCTCTCTTTGATCAGGGATTGCTATATGAAAAGAAGTGGAGTTTGAAAAAGGGAACGGAATGCTCAAACCGGAACTGCTAGAGGAACGAATTTTCAATAGCATAACTTGGGCTCCTAGAATATGGCGCCCTTGGGACAATCTATTTGATTGCAGGGTTTTGTTCCGAAGCAAAGATATCCGCGGAGGCCGGTTCGTTCGTCCTATTCTGATATTCAGGACCAAGAGGTACTGGATTCTCTTTCGGATAGGCCCTGAAAGGAGAAGAAAGGCTGAAATGCCAACGGACCTCTGTCTATTCTCTA